>NW_026933609.1:0-202500 GCF_032062105.1 Saccostrea cuccullata | reverse complement strand
TTCAAAAGTTTTGGTCAAAGTTAAAGTTTTTTCATAAGTACATAAATCTCCAAGGTCAAGGTCAAAAGGTCAAAGTTGTTGGTATCCAATGAAAGGTCTTGCTACAAACAATACATATGTGAAATATAAAAGTCCTAGTACCTACCATTCAAAAGTTATGGCCAAAGTAAAAGTTTGGAATTTTTGTGTAAAAGTGGGTCAAACTCCAAGGTCAAGGTCAAAGGATCAAAGTTCTTGTTATCTAATAAACGTTCTTTTCTAAAGAATTTCATACATGAAATATGAAATCCTTAGCCCTTACCATTCAAAAGTTTTGGTCAAAGTTAAAGTTTTTTCATAAGTACATAAATCTCCAAGGTCAAGGTCAAAAGGTCAAAGTTGTTGGTATCCAATGAAAGGTCTTGCTACAAACAATACATATGTGAAATATAAAAGTCCTAGTACCTACCATTCAAAAGTTATGGCCAAAGTAAAAGTTTGGAATTTTTGTGTAAAAGTGGGTCAAACTCCAAGGTCAAGGTCAAAAGGTCAAATGTGGTGGTACCCAAAGAAAGGTCTTGTCACAAGGAATACATATGTGAAATATGAAAGTCATAGCTCCACTTAATCAAAAGTTATGGGCAAGGTTAAAGTTTTTGTGACGGACGGACAGACTGACAGACGGAGAGAGGGACAGACGGACAGACGGACAGACGAATGAGATTTAATGTCCCCTCGCTTTCGCGAAAGCGGGGGACAATAAAGAATATGCTGTTGTACCAATGTCATTTCCTCCACAATGTAGTACAATAAAGTTAGGATCATTTTCAAAATTCTTCAGGTGCAAGAGTTTTTTCTTTACTTCAATGAATTTCAATCCAGAGTATCCCTGCCACCATATATTTAATCCGACTCTTTCTAAAGCTAGGTTGACCCCAGAGGGACTTTTAAAGGCTTCGAAGAATGCTCTTTTTATAATCGAGGAGCCGACACACCAAACTTGCAAGGGGGCTGAAAAAAACCTTTCAAGTTCTAATCAAAACTATACATGTTGACAATGATGAATTAATAAGTTGAAACTAACAAATAAAGTGACAACTGTGTAATAATTAATACTAGTGCAATTTATTATAAATATCTGTTTTCAAATTGCAAGTTTAAGTAGCATGCACTTGAACCACTCAGACCTATATATAGTGTTACATTTATAACAACAATTCTATTTTTTTCTTAAGCCTGCCAATGGAGACCTAATGTAAGACTTGTAAACCTTTGATTTCCAACGACCTGCCTCCATTATTGAATCCTCTGAACAACCTAGTTCAAATGCAGCTGTGGCCGCTCCTATGCGAAATGAATGTGATTTGTAATTGCCCTCAACTTTACAGACCTTCAACACCTTGCCCAAAACTGACGAAAACTGTGATCTAGTTAGTGGTTCACCTCCAAAGTGACAGAATAATGCTCCCTTTACTTTGGGCCTTATAGATAGAAACTCTCTCAAGCATTTGATTGGACAAATATTGCCACCTATTTCTTCAATACATATTGTAACGCCCTTGCCTGTTTGATCAGATTTAGACTGTTTAATGACTAATAACAGATTTGCTTCATCTTGGTCAAATTTAATGTCTGAAATTTTCAAAATTGATTTACTGTCATTTCCTACAGATAAACAAATTTCACCAACTCTAAGAAAAGCAAAGAAAGCCAATGAATATGCTGCTTTAAAAAGCAAAGTCTCATATCTATTGAAACACACTGAATGCAACATGTGCAATATCCTATCAAGTAAAATGGGGGTAATAGGAAGTCTAGAATCAGCTGATTTGTTAAGCCTCCTCATCCCTTCTAATAATTTTGTAACCATGAAATTCCTAGTAACATCATTATACACTGTAGTTTTGAATTTTGCAGTTAAAGCTTATTGCTGATACATAAGACCTAGCTGTTGAAAATGAGTATCCTAAGCGTGACAAGTAAGCAATGTATTGAATCACATGACTAGGTAATGGTGGCCAGATATCGTCCAAGTCAAAAGTAGACCTGAATTTGTGAAATGATGCGAGTTCTGTTTGATACGACAGCTTGGTGTTCCTAGAATGTGATGCCTGAAGTAACCAGTCTATTTCAAATTGTATATCATGTCCCTTGGTGGGACTTCTGGATTTGGCTTGGCTCCTGGTGCCAATTCCTTGAGCCTCTGCCACTGTTTCCGAGAAATAGAGTCCGCAATGTTATTATCAATACTTGAAATATGTTTAGCTTTAAAAACAACATTATTTACCATGAGTTTCAGAACAAAATGCCGAACAAGCTCCATAATTCTCATGGATTTAGATGTTTGCTTATTGATTATACTTACAAGAGCTATATTGTCGATATGAAATAAGACCTTTTTGTTAACTAGCAAATTCCCCCAAATTTCAATTGCTATCACCACTGGAATTAACTCAAGAAATGTAATGTCCTTCATTATTTCCTGATTGTCCCAATGTTTGGGCCATGGAAGAAAAAAAACAACTACCTTGAAAATAAGCCCCACATCCAAGAGCATTAGAACCCGCATTATCAGTGTAAAATTCTAAGATATTAGAATCCTGCCAATCCACATTTGAGAAGTATGTTACCCCGTTAAAGTGCTTAATGAAAATCTCCCATATCTTAAGGTCACTTTTCATGTCTAGATTTAATTTGATGTGATGGAATGGCTTACAACCCCCAGACATTGCGTCATAAAATCTACGAATAAATGCCCTACTAGATCTAATCGCTTTACAAAAGAAATTTAGAGTTCCAACTAATGATTGCAATTCTTTAAGAGTCACCTTTTTCCTGACAAGAAAAATTTCAATGGTTTGTAATAAAGCATCCACTTTATCTTGGGGTATTTTAATGGTCATTTCTACTCAATCACAAAACCCAGATATGTTAACTTTGTGGTAGGACCTGTGGTTTTTTCATCAGCCAATGGAACCCCAATGTCAAAAGCTATTGATATAAATTGAGACATGAGAAGAGCACATTCTTGAGTTTCTTTTCTCCCTGCAAAAATAAAATCATCTAGATAATGATCCAAAGTTTTAAGTCCAGATTTGTACCCTGTCAACCAATGTAAAAACGTGGCGAAAGTTTCCCAAATTTTACAGCTAATTCTACACCCCATAGGTAAACATTTATCAATATAGTACAATCCATCTAGTGAGAATCCAAGTAAGTCAAAATCACCTGGATAAATGGGTATCAACCTAAAGGCACTCTTGACATCAACTTTTCCTAACAACGCCCCCCTTCCCAATCTAGCAATCATGTCTACAACTCCATCAAATGAAGAATATTGCACTGAGCAGAGCTCCGGATCAATAAAATAGTTAACACCACTTAACTCAGGGTAAGAGAGGTGGGATATCATCCTCCATCCCCAATCAGATTTGGGGACAACACCTACTGGAGATAAATGCAGGTTTGCTATTGGTAACTCAATAAAGGGACCCAAAATTCTACCTAGACTTATTTCTTTGTTAATTTTTTCTAAAAGCTGATCATGATATTCTGTCGCAAATAACAAATTCTTACAAGAAATATGGATTCTAGGACCTTTATAGCAAATCTTAAAACCTTTTGTAAATCCTTCCTCTAAAAATTCTACAATCTTTTAATCGGGATCTTTCAAATATTCCTTAAAGCTGACATGAACTCTTAAAAAGGCATCATTTTTCATCTTTGTACGACTTACTACATTCCTGTACGCCTTTGTCCGCCATATTTCTTCGATTCCGCCATATTTACTTGAAAATTTTTGGCCACCTGTACCTGTTATATAAAGCCTGGTGCATTTGTTTCACTTGAGTGATTTTCAAGCCTGGCTGTCGACATGTACACATCTCCGATAGCATAGTTGTCATAAGTCCATAAACTCACCAAATACATGTTTTAAAAGTTAACAAAAACTAGAACTATACTGAGAAGTAAATTATTTTTGAATGCATTTGCTGCAATTTAGAAAAAATAACACGGAAAACAGCAAAAGCCGTTTGGATATGCACGCATGCAGGTCGAGAATACGCATCGAACGCAATGATAAAGATATTTACCTGAATACTGCTATCGTTGGGATGTGCACATGTCGAAAGAAATATCCTATTTTACTTTTATTGAAATATGCATCTCAGAATTCATGTAATCCATTGCTAACTGAACAGTAAAAAATTGTCACCACATAGCACTTGGACACACGTGGTCCACGACGATAGTCTATTTGGTCAGGGGAAATTTCAAAGGTGGAAAGCTTACTGGTATATTGGTTGACTGAAAAAGTGCATTTTTTTTTCAAAAATAAATATTACTCTTGTCTGTATATGTAACTGTAAACAAAATTTTTAGACATGGCTTAATTACATTAAATTTATTTTATAGCATGCAACATTACGAATCATTCATCCTTTGACGAGATTCTCCCGTGAAAGGGGGGGGGGGATGCATAACGCTCTCTGAAAAAGATCGGTTTTTTTTTTACAATCAAATATTTTCATTATAAATAATGTGTATTGGCTTTATTTTTTTTTTAAATAAAGACCTTATATAACTTGATTTAAACTTATTTTCATAATTTTATACACAATAAACGAGTTTGATTCTATGGTACATGAATAATCAAAATAGAATTCATTGGCGGATCCAGAGGTGGAGTGGGGTTCCAGGGATTGGAACCCCCCGGCCTTTATTTTTGTACACACATACAGAGAGAGAGAGTGTGTGTGTGTGTTTCTGTAATATAGACTAAGAGTTTAGATATTTATACATCTAATAATATGAATACTGAGTAATTTGAAGAAACAAAAAAATCTCTGTGCTTTCAGTTCTCTAGATCTGTAGATTTTCGCGGATTTGCTTTCCTCCGCGTACCTTCCATCATTTTTCAATCAACTATTTGAATCTCTTCACCATTTTACAACAGTATACAAAAATCACAAAAATATATAGGTGATTTTATACATAACAGTAGATCTATAAAGCATGCGTGAATAAGAAACTAAACAAAAAAATTGTACGTTGCTATAAATGGAATTTAGGCGGGGGCATGTTTTATTTTTTTTCTTTATAAACGAGCACAATTTTCTCAGAAAACAGTGTTTATTGTTATTCATAATGTGTTTAAAATTAATCACATTCTGAAAATTTATGCTTTTTTTCTGTTAAGCATAGCATTCTTTCTGAAAGTAGCGAGCAGCACTTTAGTATGTAATGAAACTCATCTCTGAGTTCTTTTAAATTACAATGGGGACAAATTCTATCTTGTCTTGGTAACCCTGTCTAAGGGCTTCGACCACCCACAAGTAACATGCAAGGAAGATTCCAGCGAACTTTTTTTTTTACCATTTTTGGACCATTTTCAGAAGTAACTAACTTTAAGAAGTATGCATGAAATATTTCGATTCGGTAAAGATAAAGGTTTAAAATGTTCCCATAGTATGCAGATGGAGGGGGGGGGGGGCTCACTTTATCTGAGGATAATCTTTGCTGCAGTTTAAATAAATTAAAATTTTGATTTGGAAGCCCCCTCCACATTTTTTGTTTGCAGGAATATACGCAGATTCAAGCATTCAAAACTAATGTACTGAACAGAAAAGTTACAGGAAGCCTCCTTTATCCCCTACCAAAAAGGATTGTATAGAGTGTGGTGCCTAGGTTTTTTTGTGTTTGTGTTTGTTTTTGTTTTTGTTTTTGTTTTTTTTTTTGCTTATCAACTGATTTTGGAGGTTACCCATCAATATAAATTGAAGTGGCTGTGTTGTGATTCTATGCATGAGTGCCATGCGCGGATCTAGAGGGGGTTAGGACCCCCCCCCCCCTCCCCTGGTTTAGCAAGGTTATTAAATTTATTTACTAAAGCAAGAAAAAAGTTACGTAGGAACCCCCTCGGAAAACGCAGACTCCCTGGTAAACGCGAATTTGTGTTAAATTGGTATGAAAAGGCTAAGGTTTGAAGCATTAGAAGTCATCGGCTACCCCCCCCCCCCCCCCCCCCCCCGAAATGGGTTTTGAAGTTTGGGCGAGTTTACGGGGTTTTTTTTGCATGTCAAGAAATATCTGGGTAGGATATAAATTATTAATAGTCGAAGCATATAGGAAGGGAAAGCAAACTGCCGATGAGAGTTCCACATTCTACCAAAAATTAGCTTTTTTATACCTCTTGTCTAAATAATTTTTGTCCAGATTCCTTACCTGAGAAGGTACATGTATTTGAGAAAGTTCCCAATGTTTCCATTCCTATGATGTAGACTTCCCGTTTACATGTATTTTCCTTTCAATTTCGGCGTTTAGGTTTATTTTCTTGTCAAAAGTAAAATTATTATTTCAATTTTTGAGCAAGTTTCGACATTCCCGCCTGACAAAAAAAATCTTTGATCTGTCGCAAGATCTAATAAATGGTACAGCACAAAATACATATGATTTTATATCTGTAATTGCGCGTACAGATGGTTACAGGAGGAGAGAGAGCGAGAGAGTTCAATGAATAAAAGAGTAATTAAAAATTATCTGTATTCCACCAGGTTGCAAGTTTCCCTACCAAAGTTTTTAAAAGTATCTCCCAAATATTGCAACAGAAATTATTTTTATTTTAAAAAAAAAACTAGACTGTCAGACAGGGATACTTAAATCTCGAAAGACTTCCTGTAATAATTATAAAACAGCCACATTCCGCAAAAATGTTCATACTCTGTGGTCGGAGTGAGACAATAAAAAATCTTCAAAAATGTAATTGGCAGAAGTGTCTGTCTTCCAAGAATATTTAGGTAACGGCCATGTCAATTATTTCTGCCCCCCCCCCCCTTAAAAATACAAATGCCTCAATATCAGTCTAAAAGGGGGAATTTTTTCCGCGTGTGTGTTAAAGAACGTACAGATGTACACATAAACTTTTGTATTCTGATTAAATGTTTTTAAGTCTTGAACTAAATATTTACCGTATATCAAATTACTTGGTTTAGATTTGAGATTAGTACTAAAATAATCAGTTGTAATTGGCAAATGAATTTTGCGATGAAAAACAACTGCAGACTATATAAAGAATGTTTATTAGAACTAGATAGACAATTTTCAGTTATATCATGAAGCCGTTATAATTATACTTTAGACCCCCCCCCCCCATTTCAGCCGCGCAAATACCACTCTTTTCCACTTGTGATATTTTCCCTGACCAAAATCTGATCAGCACAGACTAAGTGTTTTGGCGCTAGAGTGTGTTTACTATTTAGTTTTTATGGAGTTTATTACTTTTTTTGTGATGTTTATTTCAATAAATGGAATTCAGGGTGTATATCACTTGACTTGTGCACATCTTCCAACCGATGCAGTGATCTTATTACCAGGTATGGGTACGTTTATAGCGTTCGACGCGTTTTCTCGACATGCATCAAAGTCTGCATAAAACCTGCAAATCAAAGACGCTGATTGTTTTGTTCCATTCAAATGATAATGATTTCAAAGTGTGTTTACGGGTTTTAGTGCTTTTTATTTCATGTTTATTCTGCATAAATTGGCGCAGTGTACAAATGCGTACTCGTGCAACTAAATCTTTCTTTCAAACTTGCATTTTCTTTCTTTTTTTATTTCATTTGATTCAAATCTATAATTATTCAGAAATATGATTATTATGTTGTGTGGTTTTGAAATGTCTTGATCAACCCATGTGTTTTCAAATGTTTTACCATCGGAGATGTGCACAAGTCGATAGCCAAGCCAAAAAATCATTCAAGTGTAACGAGGGCATTCGGGTATATATCGTTACAATAAGACAAGGTATCTGAAAGAAATATGGCTGAATACGGCTATGGTTGGTATGAAACAAGTCGTACACAGATGAAAAATTTGACTTTTTAAGAATTCATGTCAGCTTTAAGTCTGTCTACCTTAATTGGGGTTTTTCCTAGCTCCCAGATTTGTTTGTGGTCTGAGGGGTCGTGTGTATTGGGGGTTGATGGGTGTTCGAGGACGAAAATTTTTAGGACCCTGAGGCGACTTTAAACTGCTTCTTACATTTGAAGAATATGTTTGTTTAGCTTGACCCATGTAATTATTGCCTACCGGACAAGTATGGAATGGGTGAGGCCCACCGCATTTTAAACAGCAGTGCATGTAAATGCACTGAGGCCTAGCACAAATGCCCTGATAATTGAAATTGTAACATTTCACATTTCCTGTTTGTCTAGCGTTTGTTCCTCCCACTACAGAAAGCGAACTTACAGGCGACATGTATATGAGCCATAGTTCAGAATCAATTGTGCCCCATGACATAGCAGGGTTCAGGCTACGACGGAGCCTAAATTGTTCATCGTACGTCTTCCATCCTATCGAACTCCCCCCCCCCCCCCCCCCCGAGCCTAATGTCGTGCAAGTACTTAAAGAGATCTTGAACAGTCTCTGGATGGGATGCAGAATAAATGCTCGCATAGATGATAAATGCATCCGTCCATTTATCTATTGAGGTTATTTTGACTTTAGTTTCGGAGCTTTCCCTAGTTATCAGTTCCCCCTTATCATTAAAATAAATTTTCTTCTCCATGGTCTCACTTATCGAAGTGTTATCAAGGAGCACTGCAATATCGATGTACATAGAATTGACTATTTTGGTTCTTATGCTACTTGAAACAATGCTTGCAAGAGGTGAATATACTGATTGAACTGAATTTGGTAATTCCAAGGGGGTAGATATACCTGATAGAGCAGGATTGGGTTCAGGTGAGGAAAGAGCAGCTTCTACTCTCTTTCTTTGGAACTGGGAGGCCTGTCAACTTGGGGATCAGAATTCTTTCCTCCACTTGTGGCCACAGTGCCCACTTCTACAGTTGGGGTCTCACCAGTCGGTTCACCATTTGTACTCGGTGGCTTTTTGCTGGTTCTCCTTTTTTTGGGTGGCATTTTTTTCCCGTTGTTGATGAATTACAGTATGTAACATGTAATAAAAATTATAGAATAAGTTAATGCTGAATAATTATAACACAAGTACATGTCACGTGTGCGTGTCTAGATATACAGTTATAAAGAATAAAAAACAACACTATCCAATTTTCTCTTTAAATCACAGAGACAGCCGACGACGCAACAAAGAAATCAAATTTGCAAACAACAATTATAAAATGACTGTTTTATGTATGTGATGAAGAGATAACGCACGTGTCGTCTGCCACATGCAAATTTACAATCCAGTGTCATCCACTGTATTTATGAGATAAATCTAGAGAATATTGCTTAACTTTGTTGGAAATTAAAAATTAATGGAGAAAATTAAGAATTATTTGAGATTTACTAGGCAAAATTACTTAAATTTTTTCAACAACAAATTTCACATGTCTATACCTTTGAAGGGTTCAGCAGAAAGGAAGGTGAAGGACAAACCCGAGCCTTTATATACTTCTATAGTCAGGCCGAGCCCGACTCAAACAAAATACTTCTCGTAAAATAAAGGCATCTATTTTGTGTATAAGCAAATAGATGCTAACATTTTCAATAAGTGGCATTGTAGCTCTTTGATCGTTCGACCCATTTTTTTCGGACCAGCGACATACATAATTGCGGCAATTTTAAGTATCCGGTAATTTAGTGGTTTTTAGTGAATTTGTTCTCGACAGACTACCCTTTCGGGTAAAAAATGAACGGCAGTACACCATGTCGTAACATCCTAGAGAGACCCTAAACACCACTGATTAATATTAAAAGTAATGGGTGACTTTAATTTCCTAATAACAAAAAAAAAGAAGAAAACTGATGAAAATCTTTTAAATATATACATAATTAAACTGGTTCAATATGTATAGGAAGCATATAAAAATAATTCAAATATCCTAATAATTTAAGAAAATAGAGAAAATTCGGATAAGCCAATATCCAATTACTTGAACTATTGTGTCAGTTTGGTAATGTTTTCTTGTAGACACTAAACGGTCAAATCTGCTTGATACTGCATTATTGTAAATACTATATAATCCATAATGTAATTAGTAACATTTAGAAGCTTTGGTATGCAATGATAGTCATTTTTAGCTCACCTGAGCCGAAGGCTCAAGTGAGCTTTTCTGATCACATTTTGTCCGGCGTCCGTCTGTCTGTAAACTTTTCATATTTTCGAATTCTTCTCAAGAACCACTGGGCCAATTTCAACCAAACTTGCCACAAAGTATCCTTGGGTAAAGGGAATTCAAGTTTGTTGAAATGAAGGGCCACGCCCTCATTCAAGGGGAGATAATTGGGAATTAATGAAAATTTGGTGCATGTTTTAAACATCTTCTTCTCAAGAACAACTGTGCCAGGAAAGATGAAACTTATGGGGAAACATCCTCAGGAAATGTAGATTCAAATTTGTTCATATCATGACCCCCGGGGGTAGGGCGGGGCCAAAATGGCCGACCAAAGTTTTACATAGAAATATATAGGAAAATTCTTTAATAATCTTCTTCCTAAGAATAAAGCCATAATTGATCATATTTATGTGGAAGCATCCTCAGGTAGTGTAGATTCAAGTTTGTTTAAATCATGACCCTCAGGGGTAGGGTGGGGCCAAAATGGGCGACCAAAGTTTAACATAGAAATATATAGGAAAATTCTTTAAAAATCTTCTTCTCAAGAATACCATAGCCATAATTGATCATATTTATATGGAAGCATCCTCAGGTAGTGTAGATTCAAGTTTGTTCAAATCATGATCCCCAGGGGTAGGGCGGGGCCACAATGGCCGACCAAAGTTTTACATAGAAATATATAGGAAAATTCCTTAAAAATCTTCTTCTCAAGAATAGCATAGCCATAATTTATCATAATTATATGGAAGCATCCTCAGGTAGTGTAGATTCAAGTTTGTTCAAATCATGACCCCCAGGGGTAGGGTGGGGCCAAACTGGCCGACCAAATTTTTACATAGAAATGTATAGGAAAATTCTTTAAAAATCTTCTTCTCAAGAATAGCGAAGCCATTATGATAATTGATCATATTTATATGGAAGCATCCTCAGGTAGTGTAGATTCAAGTTTGTTCAAATCATGACCCCAAGGGGTAGGGTTGGGCCAAAATGGGCGACCAAAGTTTAACATAGAAATATATAGGAAAATTCTTTAAAAATCTTCTTCTCAAGAATACCATAGCCATAATTGATCATATTTATATGGAAGCATCCTCAGGTAGTGTAGATTCAAGTTTGTTCAAATCATGATCCCCAGGGGTAGGGCGGGGCCAAAATGGCCGACCAAAGTTTTACATAGAAATAGATAGGAAAATTCTTTAAAAATCTTCTTCTCAAGAATAGCAAAGCCATAATTGATCATAATTATATCGAAGCTTCCTCAGGTAGTGTAGATTCAAGTGTGTTCAAATCATGACCCCCAGGGGTAGGGTGGGGCCAAAATGGCCGACCAAATTTTTACATAGAAATGTATAGGAAAATTCTTTAAAAATATTCTTCTCAAGAAAAGCGAAGCCATTATGATAATTGATCATATTTATATGGAAGCATCCTTAGGTAGCGTAGATTCAAGTTTGTTCAAATCATGACCCCCAGGGGTAGGGCGGGGCCAAAATGGCCGACCAAATTTTTACATAGAAATGTATAGGAAAATTCTTTAAAAATATTCTCAAGAATAGCAAAGCCATGATTGGTCTTGGGACTACTTTTGGATTTAAGCTTTTTAAATATAAACCAATTCTGCTTTTTCCTAGCCACAGTGCTCAAATGAGCGATGTGGCCCATGGGTCTCTTGTTAAATCACGTGACACAAGAATTATTCAAATGTTGACTGACATTTTTCATATACCCCTCGCTTGAAAATCGGGAGGGTTTATAGTAATCGGTGTGTCCGTCCGTCCATCTGTTACGCTTTATGGTACCCATCTCTTATCTGCAACTCCTCTTGTACCACTGAATGAAAGAGCCATAGCGCATTTGATAATCACATTCGCCTACTGTAGTAGTGATTTTTTAAATACATTTTTTAACCAAAATTTTGTCATACAATGTTAGTTTATACATGCCTTAGAGCAAATCACACAAAAATAATATTCAAGTATTAATAATTCCCTCAAATGATAGATATAAAAATCGTTCAGTTTATATGGAGAATATAGTAAATACTGAGGAACCCCCTAAAGAATTACAAACTGTAGCAAAATACCACCCTTAACCAGAAAAACAACTTCTGAATAATTTGATTTGGATATGACTGTACATCATTACATTTAGATAATTTTGGTTAAAGGTGGTCTTCATATTGAAAAAGTTAAAAATATGTATTAAATTTTTCTTCTAAAATTATTTCAAGATTCAACAATCTGTCTTAAATTTATCCATTTGATTCTCATGATTTTGTGGCGCAGAGGTACGATTACTGGATTGAAGAGATCATGATCGTGAGTTCGAGTCGCACACTGCATGTTTCTTGTCTATGCTTTTATTTTTTTTTTCTCTGTGCATTGTTCTCTTCTATTATTTTATAAAACGTGTATAAATGATGTAAGAGATATATAATACAACATTACACATTGAAAGTATCTCGGGAAAAATCAGCCTTAAATTATTTTAATGACCCAAAGTCATGTTAGCTGCTAGCTTGTTTTATTTTTAAAAATTTTCTAACAGTCTTGTCTAGAATAAGAGTATTGAACAAGTAAAATTATTGTCATGTAACAAACTTGCAACTATAAAAATATAACAGTGGTCCACAAATAATTACATAAATGAAGTCTGAGTTTGAATTGAAAAGGTACATGTATCTATGAATAGAAACAGGTGATATTTTAAATACTTGAGTCGGCCGATTCCTCGGTAAGGCAGCTATGGCTCTTTGATGAAACTCTCACAGAATCTTTATTACATATTGCCATTGTGCATCTCCTACATGTAGTTTACTTTTTAATCCGACACATGTTTTGGGTTTCCCATAAAAAACATGGACACTGCCATTATATTCATATGGAAGGCGGGGGTATCATTTCGTGAGTTCATTGCTCACAGTACCTCTTGTTTACAAACCGAATCGCCGACGGATTTCTTGTGATTTCATGATCATAACAAGGTCCACACGGCGTATGTGACTGGTCGGCAGGGGATGTCAGTTCGCTCATTTAGCACCCAATCCCATTTCTGATGTTTTAGAGGTCCAATTGTGCTCTGCTCATATTTTGTAGGCCTAATGAAAGCTTGAATACTGTCCACATATTTCATTAGTACCAACCAAGAAAATTTATCCAGCTTCCATCAATCTTTAATCATATTCCTTGAAATTGTACTATTTTAGACAAAGGCACTTGGGGTATGGACCCCCCCCCCCCACACACACACACCCTTTCCATTTTTTTTTCTTTTTAAATCTGGGGTCGAGTAACCCTTTTCCCATTTTTGTATTCTTATATGCACTATAATACATTATCAATTATGTAACTCTTTGTCAATAAGCTGTTTTTAAAAACATGGTTTTCGACTGATACATACTAAGAAAGAAGGGTTGCAACTCTTTTCTCGTCATCCGCCTCATCTCCCAGAAACTTCGCTCGATTATCTATCTAAACCAGAATAAAATACATTAATAAAGAGGTAGAGCCACTTTGGGCTTTATTTGGCCCTGAGAATTTCTGAAAAATCAAAACTGCTCAGTTTAGGTTGCAGTTGCAAAATTTATCACTTGGGTTGTTGGTGACCACGTATCTATTTATCGTGACGTAATTTTCCATCTAGTCAATGCATTATGACGTCATAAAATGCGTCATTTTTCTCATATTCTGTAAATTCCTTTGAAAATGACCTACAGTTGAAGCATTTTTTCAATATTTCATATAGAGCACAACCTCTGATCCAAAATATGCAAATACATGATGAAAGCTCTATTTCTGAAGATCAAAAAACATGTTTTACTTTTTGGATCGTGGGCTGTGCTCATATTTTAATTCTTTGCTAAAGGCAGTCAAAAACGCATGTTTTCTGCAAATTTCAAGAACATTGCAATTTCTCAAACCTGTTTTCCAATATCAAGATTCTCAAAACGAAATTTTATAATAGAAAATGAAAGCACCAAGTGTCTACTTTATTTTGATATATGAAATGGGAAAGAGGGTAATAGTTAATTAATTGATATAAGTACAGGGCCATTTTATGCATAAGATGGCTCTTGCTCTTTGTTATACATTCCTCTTCCTTTTCATATTTCCATTCAATTTTTATGTACCCCCGATTTGTAAATATTTCGATGAAATCACCCGCATCAAGGGTAAATTTTTTGATGTGCACCAACTGGGACGGAAGTACCCGGTATTTTCCGGCGTAATCATAACGTGTAATGTTATTCGGAACATTAAATTCGAGAGGGAATAAATCCCTAATTTTCTCTCCATATTACATTTGTTACGGTAAGTTCGATGTGTAACAAGATAACAGTAGGTAGTAGATTCTGATGGATGCAGATTAACTTTTAACATATGACATGAACAACCAAATTTCACAATATAGTTATTGCAAAGCCTGGATTTTTTTTTTAATTCAGAACATTTGTAAAGTTAGAGTTATCGTTCTTTTTAACTTCCGTCCTAGTTGGTGATTTGTGGTGTCAAGATGCTTGTGTCAGTTTACTTGTCATGTCAGTTCTCATTCTGTTTTGAGAGCATTGTAGTCTGTGTTTATTTCAGCCAACTGGATAAATGTAAAGGACAGAGGGGATCTCATCGGCGATTTTGCCTTGCACTACGGAAATTTTATGTTATTTTAATGTACCTTAGTAATATCCCCTTAATTAGGAAGTGCCATTTACACTATTAAAAATCAATAAAATATCTTCCATTATTTTTTAACCCCTCTCCAATTTTGACCCCTATGCTGAAATGTAAATTCCTATATACACTGTAAACCTAAATCTGTAGCACATTACTAAATAAACAAGAAAACATTGATGTAACCATCAATTGTCGCCCAGGAAATATATAAAGTAAACAGTGGAAATGCAGGAGTCTTGATCATCAAACCGCTTCGATATGAGTGAAAAGGCATGCGTCTAATTGATGAAGATAGTCACGAATATTTTGAAAATTTAAAGTCGGATAAATATCAAACAAAAACGATACCATTTTAAACTTCAATTCCTCGAGTAATTGTTGGCTGCATAAAATATGAAATGAAGTTAGACACATGCATCACCTATATTAAATATGTATTTAATTGTCAGTTTTAGAATATAAAATACAAACTGCAGAGTACGTTTTTATGCGAGAAGTAAAATTCGATGTTCTAAAAAAGGGGACCTGTCGTTTTTTAGATAGTAAATGATAAGCAACATTATATATTAAATATGAAAAACAAATAAATTTTTAAAGATTCGCTTCACGGAAGTAAATATATTATGTATCTCGTAATTTATAAAAGAAAAGAACATTCTGATTAACAATCTTTTCAATGTTTAGAAAACCTTTAATTCTGAATAACTACTCCCACCCCAATCCCATACACCAACACTTAAACTTATATGTATAGAGCAGCCCGGTCCTCCGGGCTGCAATAATCTTCCAAAACATTATTAGGCTATTGTATAAAATGGAAGGAGATTTCTGGGAATCAGTGTATGTATAATTATTTTATCATCACTTTCATTAACATATCTTGAGTTTTATATTATTGGGTACCATTAAACTTTCCCATATCAAATTAATAACCGACAGTTTAAAAGAATTTAGATTAGTGCTAAATCCTTCTATTTCATCTTAGTTAAACAATAAAATGCTTTCTTTGTTTTTACTGGAATTAACGGAAGCAGCTGTTGCAGAAAAAATACATAACCCGCTTACGCGGGTTATGTAAATTTTTTCTGCAATAGCTGCGATCGTTAATTCCAGAAATAACAAAGAAAGACATTTTATTGTGTATATTTATACACTGTATCTGTTTAAATAAATCATTTAAAGTAGGATTAAAAAGATTAATCATTGTATTAATGATGCGAACGTCTTTATACGCTTCATTCATGGAACAGCCACTGATCAAGAAATCTGTACAGACGACATTCCTACTGTAGTTCATTCAGAGATTAGCGCAATGGGTTTTCTTAAGAAACAAAGGTGAAAATAATTAGTGGATGTAAATATTTATTTATTACCGCAGTGGAAATTCTTACGTGTCCATCCTCCAGTTCTATCCAGATTGGTTCAACTACCACAACCTTTCAATTTGGGGATGGGAGAACACCTTATAATACGTAAGTTTTTTAAATATAAAATTATATTTTAATATATATACATAATTGTACACTTAATTTTTTGCGACTATGAAAAAGTATGTTAATGATTAATTAAAGAAGACCTATTCTTTAATTTGGTGCGAGACTCTTTAAAAATTATTTTAATTAATATCAATTTTTTTAAAGACATTTTTACATTGAAACTAGGATTTCTTGCCAATTATACATTTCCTGATGAAAAGGACTGCGTGTGTCTCTTACCTCTCTTATGACTTTTCAGTAGCACTTAGTATTAGCGCTCATATGTTTAAAATTTGAGTAAAAAAAGGTTTTACTTTCACTAAAAGAATGAAAGTTTCTCTTCCAAATTAATTTTCAGTTTCCTCTGAAATTGTTCTTTTATTTGTGTTTTTGTTTTGTTTTGTGTTTTTTTTTTCTTTTCAAATTTATTTATCTAAATGAGACTTGTCCATGAAATTCTCTGTAAAAGGTTCAAGGAATCGTCAGGAAATATAAGCTAATATAATACTTTTTTAAACAGAGTCTTATCATGTACATGGACATTCACAGCATCTGATTCTTCTGCAAGTCTCGTCATTGGGCAAAATTTAAAATGTGGGGATGGCGACAGTCTAGGAATAACCAACGGTACTTACTCGTTTTATTTAGGATAATATAATGATTACGATAATAAATTGTCTGTTCAGTCACCTTTCAAATAATAATTACTTTTCGATTTTGAAAATTAACAGTGAAACCAGGTGATACGTTCAAATCCATTGATTGCTGTTCTGACTGCACAAAACCCGCCGTAATCACAGGAAATACAGCAAGGATCTCCTTCACTTCAGACTCGACTCAAAAGGCTGAGGACATAGGATTCTCTCTCGAAATATTTGCTGGGATAGAAAAATGTAAGTAATTAAATGTTTAAACGGCCTGATTTTCAGAAAGTGCCAATTTGTCTGAAAAAGGCCAGTTCCTTCAGTTAAAATTTCATTGATTGATAAAGATAAATGTAGGTAATGATATTATTGACCTTGTGGTTTCATCAATTAAAAAAAATAATTCATGTTTACTAAAATCTTAATTTTTCAATCAAGACATACCGTTATTTTCAATGTCAATCATAACAGATCTTGGTAATATTGTATTGAGCATTTATACACTTTTAATTACAAAGATTTATAGTGGTAACAAAAAATAAAATTCACATCTTTAATTTACAGCGGATTGTACAAAAGATAACAATACTTTCAATATCCAAATTTCTTCTCCGTATGTCATCACCTCACCTAATTTTCCAGGATATTATCCAGCGTAAGTATTTCGCTGCATTATTATCCATGACAGCAAAAGTCAACGAGATAATAATATACAAGTGTTCCTTGTATGTTCAATGTCTGCTTTCTGGCAAAATCCTATATTGTGACATGCAAGGAATGAATTTTTTCAATTCCTACATGTACTTGCAAAAAAATATTGTCCCACGCTTGAAAAGTGGGGG
The DNA here is from genome assembly GCF_032062105.1 of Saccostrea cuccullata. Classification (NCBI taxonomy): domain Eukaryota; kingdom Metazoa; phylum Mollusca; class Bivalvia; order Ostreida; family Ostreidae; genus Saccostrea; species Saccostrea cuccullata. The sequence continues at coordinate 184,811 of NW_026933609.1, read as the reverse complement.
GATATTATTTTGGGTCTGTCCGTCCGTATTGTCCCCCGCTTGAAATGTGAGGGATATTAATATGGGTCTCTCCGTCCGTCCGTCTTTCTGTCTGTAACGCTTTCGTTTCCACACGATATCTCGAGTACCCTTTGAGCTTTTGCAATGAAATTTTGCATAGCAACTGCCTATGGACTACAAAAGAACCTCATTGATTTTAAGGTCAAAGGTCAAGGTCATAAATTCGCAAATTGTTGTTATACCACTTTCGTTTCCGCGCGATATCTCGAGGACTCTTTGAGCTTTTGCAATGATATTTTACATAACAACTCCCTGTGGCCTAATGAAGACCTCTATTGATTTTTAGGTCAAATGGTCAAAGTTCAAGGTCGTAAATTTATACATTCTGTCTTTGTGTAACACTATCGTTTCCGGGCGATATTTCAAGAAGATTTTGAGCTTTTGCAATGTAATTTTATAACAAAACTCCCTTGGACCTCTCTCATCCCTCTCAGAGTGTCCCGTCCCGTCCCGTTTGTTTTATTAGTATTTACATGTATTGTATTACATATAGCTATTTTTAGCACAGGTGCATGAGGAGATTTATAACGTATAAAATAGGATCTCGGCAGACTTTATATTCTTATTACATCTATTAGAACACTTTAATAAAGGCTAAATTAGACAACATGCATTTTGTAAAATTTGGACAATATCGAATGTGAATATATACTTGTATTTGACTTCATGTTTGCATATAATTTACGTCAGTTTAAAGCGGTTCCGTGGTCTAGTGGTATGTCTATCGCTTCTCATGTGAGAGGTCCCTGGTTTCTAATTTCGGACGTTCCATTTTCTTTTTTTCCCCAAATACTTTTTTACTAAATGATACATGCAGTATTCAGCATGTGAAATGAAAAATTTATGAGGTCTGGCTTGTACAAACTCATAAATTCATCATTACAGTGTGATAAATATTCCATATAAAAAGAATACTCCTGTACACATATAAAGAATAAGCAATCAACTCTGTATATCCCATATTGGCATATTTTATTTGCTTCAATATACATGCATACATATACTAATTCTACAAATTCAGTCAGGGGGATCCGATTCCCCCCTCCCCCGAAATGCGCATGGTTTACTTTTTTCCTAAGCGGGGTACACAAATCCTCTGAATTTACTTGTTTATCAAATGTTTTGTTTTACTCGCATGAGACACAAATAAAAATATGCAGATGGTTTTACAGTGCGACATTTAACTCCTGGCACAACATTATCCAACACAGATGATATATTCCATATTTTAAAATTATGATTTCTAACTCATTAGAATTTATGGGTTAAATCCAATTTTATGCCCCCGTAAACGAAGTTTCGGGGGTATATAGTTTTTGCCGTGTCTGTCGGTCTGTTTGTCCGCAAAAACTTTAACCTTACCCATAACTTTTGATTTAGTGGGGCTATAACTTTCATATATCAAATGTTTATTCCTTGCGACAGGACCTTTCTTTGGGTACCACCAAATTTGAAATTTGAAACTTTTACTTTGGCCATGACTCTTGATCTTGGAGTTTGACCCACTTTCTACACGAAAATTCCAAACTTTTACTTTGGCTATGCCTCTTGAATAGTAGATACCAGGACTATTATACTTCATATATGTATTTTTTTGTATAAAGACCTTTCATTTAGTACTTAGTCTAACAAATTTGACCTTGACCTTGGAGATTTCCGTACTTATGGAAAAATCTTTAACCTTGGCCATAACTTTTGAACGATAAGGGTTAGGGCTTTCGTGCTTCACATATGTAATTCTTGATAAGACGCTTGATTAGATACCATGAACTTTGACCTTGACCTTGGAATTTGACCTACTTTAAAATACAATCTTGACCATGATTTTTTATATGTATTAGGACAAGGGCTTTCATACTTAAGATATTTCATCCTTTTGACAAGACTCAGGTGACCTATTGCTTTCTGTTTTTGTGCGTCGTTCGTCACGTGTTAACTTTCTGGAGAGGGACGTTAAACAGTATACAATCAATCAATTAACATTTGAACATTTTCAGCTTCTTCTCTGTAACCCCTCAACCAATTTCCACCAAATTTTACATAAAGCATCTATAGGTGAAGGGAAACAAAAATTGTGAATTTCATGGTCCCTGCCCCCATGGGGCCTGAGGGGTGGGACCAAAACCACTAAAGTTAGTGCAGTCTTTAAAAATCTTCTTCTTTACTCCTGGATATCAAGCAGTCAAACTGTTAGCGTGAATGTAATGAACATTGAGTCCTCTACCAAAATTGTGAAATTCATGGCCCCAAGCCAGGGGTTCTAGTGCTAAGGTGGGGCTCTATTGATTATATAGTGAAAATGCATTATTTCTTTAAAAATCTTCTTCTCTGCTCCTGGGTATTAAATAAACTAATGTAATGACCATTGAGTCCTCTACCAAAATTGTGAATTTTATGGCCCCAGGGTCAGGGGTTCTAATGCTAGGGCGGGGCTCTATTAATTATATACTAGTAGTGAAAATGCATTATTTCTTTAAAAATCTTTTTCTTTATTTCTGTATATCAAATAAACTAACTAAGTACATATTTACGATAAGGAACAATGCCTTTTGCAACATTATGAATTTCATGGGCCCAGGGTCAGGGGTTCTACTGTTAGGGCGGGGCTCTATTGATTATATAGGGAAAATGCAGAATTTGTTTGTTTGAAAATCTTCTCTGCTGCTGGGTATTCAACAAACTAAGTATATAGTCATGATAAGCAAGAATGCCTCATCCAAAATTGTGAATTTTATGGCCCCAGGGTCAGGGGTTCTGGTGTTAGGGCGGGGCTCTACTGATTATACATATGTATAGAGAAAATGAAGAAATTGATTGAAAATCTTCTTCTCTGCTGCAGGGTATTCAATGAATTAACTAAGTATATAGTTATGATGAGCAAGAATGCTTCTTCCAAAATTGTTAATTTTATGCCCCTGGGTAAAAAGCTAGGGCGGGGCTGTATTGATTATAGAGTGAAAATAGATTATTTCTTTAAAAATCTTCTTCTCTGTTCCTGGGTATTAAGTAAACTAACTAAGTACATAGTTATGATGTGAAAGAATACCTTTGTGAATTTTATGACCCAGGGTCAGAGGTTCTGTTGTTAGGGCGGGGCTGTATTGGTTATATAGAGAAAATACAGAAATTGTTTAAAAATCTTCTTCTCTGCCCCTGGGCATTAAGCAGATGAACTAACTAAATAGCTATGATGAGCAAGGGCCATCTTACTGAATTGTGAATTTCAACGCCCCTGGGTCAGGGGTTCCAAGGGGGGGGGGGTTCTACTTATCTTCTCCTTTGTATTAATAAAATATTTTTGATAAGCAAGGGAGCCTTTTCCAAAATTGTGAACTGTATGGACCAAGGGTCAGGGGTTCATGTGTGGTAGTGGCGCTATACTGATTATTGCTGAATATAACTGATTAGTTGAAATGAATCAGTTGAAATGCATTTTTTGTTCCCCTATTCTGTCTATGGGTATAAGTAACCAAACTAAATATGCTAAGTGTATAGTTATGATAAGCAATGGTGCCTCTTTCAAAATTGTAAATGCCAGGGCATCTAGTTTAAAACATGAACCAAAGTTAATCGTTGTAAAGTTGTTGCATGATGCTCAGGTGACCAATAAGGCCCATGGGCCTTGAACTTTTGAATTTGACCTTGGAGTTTCACCCATTTAACACAAAAAATCCAAATTTGTACGTTGGCCCTAATTTTCAAACGGTAGATACTAGTTATTTCATACTTCAAATATCAATTCATTGTGGCGAGACCTTTTTGCTTTTGAGATCAGTAATTTTGACCTTTTGACCTTGGAGATTTCCGTATTTACTAATTCTATTGACTTTAATCTTCTCTTGAATAAAATACATGTACTTAAAACAAAATTCATATATTGAATTTAATTAGAATAGATATAATTAATCGCACTTCTTTTTAAGATGAAATATTATATAAGAGAATTATTTTCGTAGTTTTCATTGGCTGAAAGGACGTCACATGACATTCCTCCTTTTGCGATAGCGACGTGAAAGCGCGTCCGCGGAAAATGATATCGCACCACACGCCGTTCGGTTGCATTGAAGTTACGTAGAACGTGACGTCATAATAAAAGAAACGTGAATTTAACCATTGTGACGTAATGACAGCCAAGTCCGTTGTGTTAGGACTGTGTCGGTGCATTCAGTTTGAGTGATTATATAATATAACTATTATGGACTTCAGTGAACGGTCAATATGTGCTTATAAGGACTCATGGCAATTGATATTGACCTCAGACACAGAAAATGATAGCGACCTCGCAGGCTCGGTCGCTATCACTTTCTGTGTCTTCGGTCAATATCAATTGCCACGAGTCCTTAATATAACCACATATCGACCTACACTGAAGTCCATAATTGTATATTATGTAACACACTTTCAGGAATATTTTATAGAGCATATTTGCCTTTTCTTAATTTAATGCAATATTTTTTTATGTAGACATTTAACATACTTCAAACTATATGCGTTTTTAGGTCTCCTGAGTAAACAGAGGTGACCTATTGCTTTCCGTTTTCGTCCGTCGTCGTTCGTTAACATTTAAACATTTTCAGCTTCTTCTCTGAAACCACTGAACGAATTTCAACCAATTTTGGCATATAGCATCTGTGGGTGAAGGGGAACAAAAATTGTGAATTTCATGGTCCCTTCCCCCCTGGGGCCTGGGGGTGGGCCAAAACCACTAAAATTAGTGCAAACTTTAAAAATCTTCTTTTTTACTCATAGACATCAAGCAGTCAAACTGTTGGTATGATTGTACTCATTTTATGGCCCCAGGGTCAGGGGTTCTGGTGTTAGGGAGGGGCTCTATTGATTATATAGGGAAATGCATTAATTCTTTGAAAATCTGCTTCTCTGCTTCGGGGTTTTAAATAAACTAAGTACATAGTTGTGATGATCAACAGTGCCTCTACCAAAATTGTGAATTTTATGCCCCCAGGATCAGGGGTTCTAGTTTTGGGGCGGGGCTCTATTGATCATATAGTGAAAATGCATCAAATCTTTGAAAATCTTTTTCTGCGCTGCATGTCCAATATATATTCCGTACGAATCCAAAAAAAGTTATATAGGTTCTGTTACCAAAGCTTAAGATTATCCTTAAAGTTTGTTTTTTAAAATAAAAAAAAATGTATGAGGGAGAATTTAACAATAATTTTGCTCTAGACTATTCTTTTACTGTCACTCAAAGTACACATCATATGCAGGCCCGTGCGAGACAATATCAGTTTAGGGGGCACAGCCACACATTTTCCACTGTTTCCTGGCCATGCATTAAAGAAATTGTTAACAATTGAGTAACCTGCAACACCTTTCGGAGTAACTCGTCCAAGGATGCTTTGTCGGCGACTGTAAATGTTACCTAAGAATCCTACGCAAAGGAAAGCGCGAAATCTCTGTATAGAAACCGTTGCGGCTGTGGAGCTCACTCTTTGTTTATTCGCCATAAAATAGAATCCCACATTTAACACTTAATATCTTTGAATATACAGACGTTTTCAAGATAAGCTTGATTTTTGTTTCTAAAAATATTTTTATCTACAAAAATAATCTATTTTTGTGTTTTTAAACTGAGTAAATCGATGACCTAGCATCGTTTTAGATAACTCGAGTAAAAAAACTGTAACCATGGCCATAGCTTTTGAACGGTAAGGGCTAGGACTTTCATACTTCACATATGTAATCCTTGGGAGAAGACCTTTTATTATATATCAACAACTTTGACCCTTTGACCTTGGAGTTTGACCCACTTTTCACAAACTTAGACATAGGTCATAACTTTTGAACAGTAAAGGCTAGAGCTTTCATACTTCCCCTATGTAATCTTTAAGACAAGGGCTTCCTTTAAAAACCTTGACCCTTTGACCTTAACCCCGGAGTTTTTCCTACCTTAACCTTGATCATAACCTGTGAACAGGTGATGCTAGTGTTTTATATTTCACATTTTTATTTCTTGTGAAAAGGCCTTACTTTAGGTACCAACATATTTGATCTGCATTTGAGAAAGCTTAATATTAATCTTCGCTATGTTTTCATACTGGGGCATAATTGTTTCACAAACATCTTGTTAAGAAGTGACTCGCTGTCAATATCCATGGTATTTATCCCATTTGAACTAATCTGTGGAAGAAAAACTCCTAATGGGAAAATATGCCACTCTTTCTCCCATATGAGAAAGGTGGGAAAGTTGTTCTGAGTTTTAGGAATTCATATTTCAGAACGTTATACTGCTGAGAAATGCACCAAGTGCTATAAGCATCAAAATTACATACGGTAGAAAACAGTTTAGTCATTGTCGCATTATTTTAAGAAATATCACTACATACTGCTGACGTCTTAAAGTTCACGTGTCTCCTTCAAATTTATAAATAACTAGGGCTAATTGTAACGGAAACCGTTACAGATGTTCCCCAAATGCTCCCCAACTCCCTTTTGGTGCTATATCTGACGCCTCTTCCAGGATTGTGAATTTCATGGCCCCTGGGTCAGGAATTCCAAGTGGGGTGGGGTGGGGGTTGCTTATTTTTTATATACTGAAAATAATTAAACAGTATTTCTAGTTATGATGCGATAGGGAGCCTCTTTCAAAATTGTGAATTATATGACCCCTGGGCCAGGTTTTTTGCGCTTGTTTGGGGTTCTATTGATTAATAAATAAAAATTCTTTAATGTTTGAAAATCTCCTCTGCCTCTGAGATTAAACAAAGTTTAAAAACTAATGCAATAATATCAATGTTAGATTGACTTAAATATACTTTTGTATACGAACTAAACATTGATTCTATGGCACATGCATTTTTAAAAGTAGAAAGAACTCTTGTAGAATAAAGATAACTTGACAACTTGAATTAAAAACGAATAGTTCTAGGTTTTAGCTCACCATAGCCGAAGGCTCAAGTGAGCTTTTCTGATCAAAATTTGTCCGTTGTCTGTCAATGTCGTCGTTGATGTAAACATTTCGTATATTCATCTTCTCCTCAAGAACCACTGGACCAGTTTCGACCAAACTTGCTACAAAGTATCCATGGGTAAAGGGGATTCAAGTTTGTTTAAAAGCAGGGGAGATAATTATGAGTTAGTGAGAAAAAAATGACATTCTTAAACCTCTTCTCAAGAACCACATCGCCAGAAAAGATGAAGGTCATGTTGAATCATCCTCAGGTACTGTACATTCAAGTTTGTTCAAATCATGAACCCTGGGGAAAGGTTGGGCCACAATGACCGATCAAAGTTTTACATAGGAATATATAGGAAGTATCTTTAAAATTCTTCTTCTGAAGATCCATAGGGACAGGAAAGGTGAAACTCATTTTAAATCATCCTCAAGTAGTGTACATTCAAATTTGTTCAAATCATGACTCCTGGGGCTAAGATGGGGTCACAATGGCCGATGAAAGTTTTACATAGGAATATATAAATTTAAAAAAAATCTTCTCGAGATCCACAGGGACAGGAGAAATGAAACTCATGTTAAATCATCCTCATGTAGTGTACATTCAAGTTTGTTCAAATCATGACTCCTGGGACTAAGATGGGGTCACAATGGCCGATGAAAGTTTTACATAGAAATATATAGGGAAATCTTAAAAAAAAAATCCTCTCAAGTACTGTAAAACCATGATTAGTGATATTTATATGGAAGCAACCTCAGGTAGTGTAGATTCTAGTTTGTTCAAAGCATTACCCCCAGAGATAGGGTGGGGCCACAATGGGGGATCCAAGTTTTACATTAAAATATCTTTTTAAAAAATCATCTTCTAAAGAATAGCAAAGTCATGATCAGTGATATTTTTATGGAAGCATCCTCATAAAGTGTAGAATTAAATTTGTTCAATCATAACCCCCAAGGGTTGGGAAGGGTCTCAATGGTGGATCAAAGTTTTACATAGAAAATAAAGGGGAAAATCCCAATAACAGAAAAGCTATGTTTAGTCATATTGACATGTAAGCATCCTCATGTTTTGAAGATTTAAATTTGTTCAAATCATGAGTACCCTTTGGGGTAGGGTGGAAAACAATGGGGAGTCAAATTCAAATTATTACAAAGTAATATAATTATACAAACAAAATGTTTTAAAAAATCTTTTTAGCAAGAACTTTGTCAAGAAGTTATATGCAGTATTGATATGGCGGCATTCTCAGGTAGTATTAGAATCCAGCCCCCCACCCCACCCCCTCAGTAAACTTTTCAATTTGGATCTATGTGCTTGTTCCTAGCTCTGGTGATCGATGTGGCCCCTGGGCCTCTTGTTAAAGATAGAACAAGTCTTCAACGGCATTTTTTTGTGCATCGAGGCTCGAAAAATAATTTGATATACAGCTTTCCAAATACTGATTGATACAGGCCTGTAGCAACGTTTTCCATGTGGAGGAGGGGGAAGGGGCTCCGAAAAAAAAATCTGCGTATCATAGAGCTGTGCTACACGAGTACCATCAGATCTACTTTTCCGATGATAGATTTTTTCCGTTTAAATCCAGAACAGATGTCAAGTCCAAGCCGTTACGGCTGGGTAATATGTATCAAAATATAGAAAAAAATAAAGAAACCATGTAAGTGTAAATCGGCGCACGAAAGCAAGCGTAATTTACGTATCTTATGACGTCGTGATTTCTTTTTCTGCTTCACATGCGGATATTAACATCCAAATGAATATTTTTTATAGTGAAAAACCACTCTAGACTAAGGGACTTGTTTAAATTCACTACTGTCCATTTTCTTAAGCAGATTCAAATTTTAGTCAAAAATTAGTTGAAAGATCACCTTACTAAAATTTTTAGGCAGCAGAGAACACACCTTGTTTGACGACGTTCCTGGCCCAGAACGTTCTCAAATATCTGCGTTTAACAAACAGTACTCTACTTCTTACATGTACATGCAATGACTATTTTTTCGATATAGAAGAAAAACTATCTTTCAATCTCGTGCTTTTTAAAAACAACTGCTCTATTACAATCTAGTGTGTAATGTCCTTTCTGTACTGTTTTCCCCGTCTCTGATGAATATAAAACATCCCAAAAAAATTATTACATATCCGTGCGCCGGGTACGCGTTCGACAACGTCATTTCATCAATCTCAATTCCAACAAGACTTCGAAAATCATGCCATTAGTCGTCTGTTTCTAATTCAATTTATATGAAATTTTGACATAATATAAAGATTTTGATTCTGGTTTTAGCGATTTAAATTTTAGTTCAATCTTTTACATAGTACCAAAGAAATATAATCAAATGTAATACAGCCTACTCCGGATATATTGAAATTCAGGGGACCATGCAAATTATTTCAATATATCCGTAATTAAAGCGAAATTGTGAAGCCGCCATTTTTACAAGTTCAATCCCGATCTAAAATAATTTGAAAGAAGAACAAACCCGAACAAATTAATGTTGTCATCGTTTATCTATAACAGTGAACAGATTACATAGAATATGAGTCCTTGAAAGTTTAAATATTTTTTTTATTTCTGTTTTATTGAAAAGACCATCTTCAACCTCATTATTATTCCCCGATCGCACTCGGGTTAATCCCTTAGTTATTTCGAATTAAGGCATATCAATAGCCATTAACAGTACGTATTTAATTTCAAAGTTATGTTTTTTTCCTAGACCTGTGGGGGTTACTATATTATGTTTAGCTCTTTGCCTCAATATCACCCCTACTAATGTGTTCGGAATCTTTTATTTTTCGGTGTTCTGCAAATTATAAAACCCGATGAGTTCAGAGTAGCTCTGGCAGTGGCTCTGGCGAGAGTTAGCGAGACTTCAGCGAGATAGGGTAAATTATTCACGGAAATGTGGTTAGGAAGTGACTAGCACGTGGAGGCATAGTAAACATAGAAGTTATGTAAGTTGCGTTTCAGTTTTCACCCCCCCCCCCCCCCTTAGAATCAGCTGACAATATATGTAGAAATGTACTTCAATCAATCGATCTCTTTTACATTCATTCAAACTTACATAAGTATTCTCTATAATAAATACAATTTTCTGCAGTCATGAATTAAAATTTCTTTTTTGACAAATATTTTTTGCATGGGAACCGGGACTATATTTTTTGGCGTCAGATTAGCAAATGAGGCACCAGCATGATTTTAACTGACCAATGAGCTGAATGAGTATTGCATTATGGGTTACTACGAATACTACAGGAATTTTACACTTGAAAAAAGGAAAATCTTATGGTAAATGAAAAGCATTTTTAAAAATATTATTTTCATGCTTATAATGACAAACAATTCATTTGTTAAATATACGGCGGAAGTCTATGTTTCTGAAAGTCACTGCAAAAACGATTTGCGTCTGTTTTAATTCCTTTGTTGTACTATCGGTGAATAAAATTGCTAGGTGAATTCCCTGGCCGAACACGTGATCACAAACGTAAACAAAGTTTTGTCCATTTAAATGCATAAGAGATGCTGCTCGTTTTCCTTACCCTTTTATTAAACATTTTTTCTATTTAACAACGAATTAAAAACGCCCGTAACATCTTTCATATTTTCTTATCTTTGTAAATTGTTCGTAAAAACATTTTTTTTTATTTTGCAGTCCATTAACATGATCGTAGATTGACCTGAACTACGTGTTCGAAGTAAAATGTAAACATGTTTTTGGCGTAAACGAACTGCTATTCATTCAACGATTGGTCAGTTGATCGTGGTAAGATCCTCTGTGCGCATTCATAACAATAGCCATATAAGGCAAACAAAGGTTTGTAAGTGTAGATGACATTGCACATTTTGTACCAGCGAATCAGTCACTAGTGAGCTCTTATTTTTGCCGAAAAGTACAAGATATATTGTTATTTTAAAACCGCCTCCTTTAGCCACCCTTTTTCTGTTGAAAATCATTAAAGTCTTTCAGAGAGGTCTGGGAACATTTATTACAGGACATGTTTTTAAAAGAAACAGGCTATAGCAATATCATGTTTACTGCCAATTTTATTTATAAAAACCGGTTCTACCCTATAACCTTTGAATAGATCAACCTAAACCACGTGTCTTGAATTTAAATCACAATAACATTAGTAGGGGTGAATATGTCCGTATTGTATACATGGACGCAAAGAATTTAACAATGAAGAATTTTATTTCGTAAGGGCATGCAGTATAAAAAACATAATGTGTAAACTTAATTATTCACACCTGTGTATATCAACTGGTCAATCAGACATAATTACTGTCAGCAAGCGTAACGACAGCCGCCAGGGAGTACTTCAATATAACCGTTATGAAAACAACTCATTATCACCTGTGGGGACCTTTAAGTGGCTTCAATATAAGCGAAATTTTAATATATCCGATTTCAATATAACCGTTATTTTAATGCAAAGAATATGAGAGGCAAAAAACTGGGAATTTATTTCTATTTCAAAATAAGCGGAATTTCAAAGTAAGCGAGTTCAATATAAGTGGAGTAAGCTGTAGTTAATATATGCGTAAATTATTCCGAATTTTGGTCGTGCGCCGACAGACCATATCGGCCTTCATTTAAATCGTCCCAATACAATAAATATGAAAGATATTAATTTAAGAATTCACAATTTTAAAGAACATTAAATGTATTGTGGATTTATGGCCCTGGGGCCAGGGGTTCTGTTGTTAAGGTGGGGCTTTATTAATTACTAGTATATAGTGAAAATGCATAAATTCTTGTAAGATCTTCTTCTCTGCATCTGGGTATTTATAAAACCAATGATATTTATATGTAAATTCACATATCTAAGATAAGGAAGGATGCCTCTCCTAAAATTGTGAATTTCAGGGTCTCTGGGTCGGGGTTCTTGTGTTAGGGCGGGGCTCTAATGTTTGTATATTCATCATCATCCCTGTAAGACTTAGGAAAACCAAGTTTGATGCCAAGGGGATCACTTGGTCTAACACGTTACTATAAGCAAGCGTATTTTACGAGAATTCTGAAATTCTATTAATGTTGTTTTATATTTATATGGATCCTTTACAGCAATGTTTTATGGTCCGGTGACCGTTAAGATCATTGGGCCTCTTGTTTTTTAATGTAGATAATTTGAATAAGCACAAGTACATGTACAAAATGTATGCTTATAAGGGTGATCACAATGAGATTCATAGCAACGCTAATTGCTGGACGGTAGCACTAGTGTATGACAACAATACATGTACCGGAAATATGTTAAAGGCCGAGGTTTTTAACCGTACGGTTTTCCTCAGGTAAGTTTGGTGTGGGGTGGAGCTAAAAGGCCGAGGTTTTTAACCGTACGGTTTTCCTCAGGTAAGTTTGGTGTGGGGTGGAGCTTAATCAAAGCGGCTGAGAAGCCCCGAGGGAACGACGCTGACTTGTGTACACAACCTATGTACACAGGATGTTACCTGAGTGTAATACCTGTATTGGTTTTCCCACGACTTTGTAAACCGAGGCCGTTTTTTCAAGTTTAGCTCATGAATTGAAATGCGAAATAAAGCATTTTTTTTGGTTGCAGACAGAATCCTTCTCATTTTCTTTCTTTAAAAATAATTGATATATTTAATAATTCGACATTTTTTATACAAAGTGTGTTTGTTAATTAAGTGTCATAACGAAAATACATTTAGCACCAAAATCTGTCGTTATAATCTGGTTACAAGAAGGGAAGTAATTCAAATTACATATCGTCTACGCAAAACAATGAAATTTAGAAACGATGTTTTGAGAATAAAATGTTGAAGTAGAAATATTATTGTCTAAATAAATATCTTTTTAAGATAAACCCTTCTTGATTTTTCCATAACGCATAGTCGGTAAAAATGGCTAAAGCTTCGGACCGGGGTTGATTCCCCGACAGCTATGAAACGGGAATGGATTCATTTGCATCGTTTTTTTCCTTTCGGGATTCATTAGTAATTTCAAACATTACTGTAAATACAAAGCAAGATGTTATATTCCGAGTAATTTCTCTTCTAAAACTTCTTATTATACAGTAACTTCGTCACCATGTCTCGAAGAAAAGCGACACGTACAGGTTTGTCTTATAAATATAAATTCGCTTGACTCATGTCGGAACAATGTTACAATGTTGTCATACTTGTTTAAAAAAAAACATTTTATTTAATTCCATTATACTAGCCTCAAACGCAGGTCGGTTTATTTTGTTAATTAGTGGAGGAATAAATGTACGTTAACTCATGTTTTGGCAAGGAAATTAAAATTATCGATTGTAATCGATATAATGTAATATGAAACCCTCCCTTTTAAAATTTAATTTATAATATATATTAAATAGCCATGATTTTTCTTGTCATTTAATTAATTATTTGATAGATTGATTATATTAATGGCATATTCTTATGAATTAAAAAAAAAAAACGATTTGATTGCTTCTTTATCACGTTGGCATGTGCGGTAGGCATTAAAACATCAAAAGCCTGAAAATTAATTCGATGGTCGGTACGATCTCCAAAGAAGGTACACAAGATATACACAACAGCAGCAAACTAAATGTCAATCAAATCAAAGTATCCAATCCCAGGCTTAATTTCAGATGATTGACAGGGGTTCTAAGACCAGGTAAATTAGAAGGAGGTGCTCATTTCCTCCCCCTTTAACTCACAGTTAAAGAAAATCATGCCTCATCTGGCTGATGTTGAGTGACCTTGTTTTTTAAAAGAAAAAGATCGTCCCTTTGTTTAAAATTTTATCCCAACACTCGTGCTTTCAACCACTCATTCATGCCTCGGTGGTATAGTTTAAGATAAAACCAGAGACTTCTGATTTTGTTCTGAAATCTCTGGTTTTATCGTACACTATACCAAAAGCCGGGAGTTCTTTTATCCCTTGTAAATTGTGAGGTAATTTTCGAGAAATAAGTTAATCATTTACAATAAAGAGGCCTGATCAAGGACGTCTTGTATGACATATTTCAGTGGAGAAAAGTCTCTATAGGTAAACTATGTCTTATTGAAGTAGGTTTATGATTGATAAAATGCACGCTTGAAGTTGTGTGGCTGAAATTAAGTTAGATACCCTGTGGTAAATTTAAGTAAGGCTGCTCTGTATACGAAAGAAGTACCTGGGGTCTCACCTACTAAACGTTGGCGTCAAAGTGTAAAGGAAAACCAAAGAAAAACTGATCTTATTTCAAAATATTTTGTAGTTGAATTTTGAATTCATTTCACTCTTTGAACAAAATATACTTGTTACATGTATATTACACTTTTTTCTATATTAGCCATTTTACTCGTGACCCCAAATTTTCATTGCATTTTCGTACTCGTTATAATATCAAAAATCCTATCAAAATTGTGAAGTAAATTCGAGATCCTAGTACAAAATCATGTAATTTGTAAATATTTATATCAGATGTATGACTGCATATTATTAAAACAAGTGAAATTATTTTTTAGCAACATGGATTGCAATTATACGTTTACACCAGTTCCTCCGAGTCTAGGACTTGTCATCTCCTTCCAGTTTATCAACCTTGATTACGATAGAGGCTGTTATGACCAGATTATCCTAAAAGAAGGTATTAAATATCTTTTATACTTAGAAAATATTTTTCTCTAATTTTAAATCGGTAAAAAAGAATAACTCCCTTCGTATGTCGTCTGTCGTCTTTAAATATATAAGTTGACTTCCAATAAAACACACCACAGTCTGCCACAGTTATTTCAAATTTAGATGCTTGAACGGCTTAGGGCTATAGAATGGCGCCGAAAAATTCATGGACTGGAGGCTTGGAGTGGAGTTATGGAGTCAAATTGTAAAAGAAATATCATTAGTATAAATGTATTTTGTTTGCATACCGGTTGGCTGCTTTTTGTCTTGTAACTAAAATAATAGAATGGCAATTCATACTATGACATCAGTATAGTGAAGAGACAGACTTGATAGTTACAAGATAATCCCTGTTTAAAAATGTTTGGAAAATATTGAACGTAATTAATCAATAGATATAGTCGTACAAGTAAGTGTTAGGCCTATTTGAAGTTTAAGGAGACTGGGGGTGGTCAACAAATTAACCATCAGATCTAACTTATTTCTTTAGCTCACCTGAGCCAAAGGCTCAAGTGAGCTTTTCTGATCACAATTTGTTCGTTGTCTGTCGTTGTCGTCGTTGACGTTGTAAACTTTTTACATTTTCGACTCACGAACCGCTTGGCCAATTTCAACCAAACTTGCCACAAAGCATCCTTAAGTGAAGGGGATTCAAGTTTGTTAAAATGAAGGACCACGCCCTAATTCATGGGGAGATAATTAGGAATTAATTGAAATTTGGTGGTATCTTTTAAAAATCACCTTCTCAAGAACCACTGTGCCAGGAAAGATGACACTTATGGGAAAACATCCTAAGGTAGTGTAGATTCAAGTTTGTTCAAATTATGACCCTTAGGGGTAGGGCGGGGCCACAATGGCAGACCAAGTTTTACATAGAAATATATAGGAAAATTCTTTAAAAATCTTTTTCTCGAGAATAGCAAAGCCATAATTGATCATATTTATAAGGAAACATCCTCAGGTAGTGTAGATTCAAGTTTGTTCTAATCATGACCCCCGGGGCCACAATGATCGACCAAAGTTTTATATAGAAATATATAGGAAAATTCTCTAAAAAAATCTTCTCAAGAAAAACAAAGCCATAATTGATCATATTTATATGGAAGCATCCTACGGGAGTGTAGATTCAAGTTTGTTCAAATCATGACCCCCGGAGGTAGGGCGGGGCCACAATGATCAACCAAAATTTTACATAGAAATATATATATAGTAAAATTCCTTAAAAATCTTCTCAAGAAAAACAAAGCCATAATTGATCATATTTATATGGAAGCATCCTCAGGTAGTGCTTATTCAAGTTTGTTAAAATCATGACCCCCGGGGGCAGGGCGGGGCCACAATGGCCAACCAAAGTGTTACATAGAAATATATAGGAAAATTCTTTACAAATCATCTTCTCAAGAATAGTAAAGCCATAACTGGTTTACTTTGGATTTAAACTTTTCAATAATAAACCAATTTCTATTTTATTCTTAGCCACAGTGCTCAGGTGAGCGATGTGGCCCATGGGCCTCTTGTTTAGATATGATATCTTAAAGAGGCTGGGGGTGGCAGCCATTTTTAGACTATTTCAACCTCCTTTAAAAGGAGAGTTCCATATAAAGATATACAAAAATGATCAAATTTAAAAACTAAAATGTATGAATTTTTTCTTTGTCAAATGAAAGTTGACAGCTAAAGATACCGTATCTAAAAAAAAATGTTAAATCTGGTGGTTAATTTGGGATTAATTTGTTGACCCACCAGCCTCCTTAAGCTGTCAACTACTGTAAATGTATTATATTTAGCGTGTACGATATTAAGCGGACAGTTATTTTCAAACAAGTTAGCATGGATTTGATTTAGCGCATTTTTTGATATTCTTTTTCATGTATCATTTTTTAAGAATTTAGCGATATACTTGAATTATCTTTCCGCCAAAAGCGCAAAAAACAATAATTAAATAACCTGAAATGACCTTTGCCCTAAAAATCAATAGGCTTCTTTCGTAAGCAATAGGAAGTTGTCGTTTCAAATTTCATTGCATAAGTTCAAAAGCTTTTTGAGCTACGGACTGACTTCGATGGACAAAATTGCATACCACTATTATAATTTCATTTTTTTTTTACAGAAATGTTAAAGGTATATTGAACTGAAATAGGTGAATATTGGCACGAGTTGGCTGTACACATCCAATTGAAAAGTGCATTAGTATACCCAACGAGACCAATATTCTCACTTATTTTTGATTTACTTCTAACTTATTTTAAATCTATTATCATAACCCCTGAAAAGTGGGAGGGTATATTGTAATCGGTATTTCTGTCCGTCTGTACGTCCGTCTGTTACGATTTTGGGTACCCATCTCTTATCCGCAACTCCTCTTATACTACTGAGTGAAATTCAATTAAACTTTCACAGAATCTTTATTACAAATTGCAATTGTGAACCTCTTATTTTACTTTTGTTTTCGACACGCATTTAGGTTTCCCATAGCAAAACATGAACATTGCCGTTATAAACTATATTTATATCCTATGACGTCAAATATAGAAGCTTCTGGATAACATTTGATAGGACGAGTTATTCCTCTTTACACATTACCGTAAAACAATAGCAACATGGACATTATGGGAGGCGGGGGTATCGTTTAGTGAGCTCATTGCTCACAGTTCCTCTATTTTTTTTTATTTTACATATTCTCTAGTGATTAAGGTCATTGGCAAGGCAAGGTTTCCGGAGAAAAAAAAAGTTTGATACATAGGTTTTTTCATTAATGAAAACAGTCATTGAGAGTGATCTCCCGTTTGGAATTTTCTAAGCGTTGGAAATATATAAAGCGTATATTACATGTAAACAAAAACACGTGTGGTTATAATCAATTATTCAGCAAGAAACAAAAGCAGTGATGGCATTGTTGTGCATTGTGTAAACTAGAGGCAGACAGTAAACAGGTCTTCATTAAACCCCCCGCTCGAAAAGTGGGAGGGTATATAGTAATCAGTATTTCCGTCCGTCCGTTTGTTACGCTTTATCTTTTATCTGCAACTCCTCTTATACTACTGAGTGAAATTTAATGAAACTTTCACAGAATCTTTATTACATATTGCCATTGTGCACCTCCTATTTTACTTTTTATTCGACACGTATTTTAGGTTTCTCTTAGCAAAACATGAACATTGCCATTATATGTTTACATATGACGTCACATATAGAAGCTTCTGGATAACATTTGATAGGACGAGTTATTCCTCTTTACACATTACCGTAAAACAATATATAGCAAGACATGGACATTATGGGAGGCGGGGGTATCATTTATTGAGCTCATTGCTCACAGTACCTATAGTTTACCATAGCTATGCTGGGAGGGACAAACATGCGACATATGCTGAAAGTGGTGAACTACGCTTGGTAACCGGATGAGAACAGAAGGCATCGTTTAGTAACTACGAATAAAAGTTATATGAAATCCATGCAAAAAATATTTATGACAATTTGTTTCCAATAACGTAAACTACATGATAGAAACTCTAGATCATTATGAATAATAATTAGTTGTTAAGGGAAGTAACTCAAAATTAAATAACAGTGCTTAATTCTATACATGTACAGCATTTGCATTTTCATCCAAAATATATACATGTCATCGTAAATAAGGATACAACAATGTACTTTATTCAAAAGATCTATAAAATAAATGGGTTATATAGAGAAATAGTTTGGTTAAAAATAATGAAAGTCATTTTTATCAACATTTTACATAGGAAATGCATTGAGAATTGTGATCACATTGATTCAACACAATTTAAAAAAGGAAAGCTGGCTTGGTGGGTTAAACGAACCAGAATTAAACATGTTTGGTACCCTTGCCAATGTCCTTAAAGGGGCATGATACAGTTTCAACTGAATTTTTAAAACCAATTTTAATGTTTAAAATTCCATTCCTACTATGACATCATCTATTGGAAATCATTTATTGATTAACAAACAAGAACTTAAAGTTCTTCATAATCTAAACAAGGCTCGTGCCTTGTTTTTGTTTACATATAGAAAATATCATATTTATAACAAAGTGAAATTCAGCAATCAATAGTAACTGTCCAATCGTATTTAAAATTAACTTTTATTTGAAATTCTCTACTTTGAATGAACAAATATAATTAGTATATGAAACTGTGTAAACAGAAACATGACACAGACAAACAAAGGTTTGGCGCTCTAAATCTGTCTCGATAGCTGACGTTCAAATTTTTGATGATCATTAGAAATATTTGTAAAAAGGAAAAAAAATCTAGCTTAAACTGTGTCCATGGCTGCCCCTTTAAGTGAGTATAATTCTATTGAAAAACTTGCTATAAACTCCAAACGTTTTAGCTCTTGACAAGTTTTAACACATTCAATTACATTGTATTAAAACAGCCAGTACGACCGACTATACATGTATCTATTGATTCATTTTGTTCAACAGTTTCCAAATGTTTTGAAAGAACAGGGATTATCTTGTCACTATCAAGTCTGTCTTTTCACTATACTGATGTTATAGTTTCGAATACATTCATTGCTGTAAGAAACTTAAAAATTTCAATTAAGTCGTAGTATGATTTCCAAATCTATTTAGTTCAAGCTTAAGACACAATGCAGCCACCAAGTATGAAAAAACAACAGAAAACTGTTATACTATAAATGTAATTTCTTCAACATCTTTTTCCTTTCATGTTACAAAAATCTGACTCCAAAATTGTGTCTCAATTCAATTCCATGGCTCTTCTCCAAGCCTCTAGTCCTTGCGTTTTTGAATTATATTATATCCTATAGAAAAGAAGCCAACTATGACATCATTAAATCGATGAATTTCACTGCGGAATATCCGGTTTATCTGATAAATACTTACGGGTTTACTGTTACTACTCCTAATCTGATCTAACCTTTGGGTTTTATGCCATGTTCCCAGATATGAATAAGTTGTAGATTTTCTGAAGAATTATCATTGTTCATTATCTTCACTATGATAAAGTGTAGCACAATGACTGGAGAGTCGCGGAGTAGGATACAGGTCTAAATTTGCAGCACTCCACCGACAAGTGATGGCTTCACGATATGAGTAAAAAAAAATCACGTTTATGGTAAAATCGCAAGATTATTTGATAAATTAAAAGACTTCTTAAGAGAACTCATTTGTGCATCTAACATCAACTACTTTCTCTCCTAGCTTGATAAAAATATTTTTTATTATCAGGAAAATTTGTGGATATAAAAATAATTTTTTTCATTATTTTATTCATATTAATCTCATTATCTTAGGTGACATGAATGGGAGCGAAATTACTAAAATATGCCAGGGATATCCAGTTAATTCTCCTGTTATATCTCCAAATTTGACGTATAGGACCTCGGGAGCATTGTTTCTGGAATTTAAATCTGACAATGACTATCAAGCACGTGGGTTTAGAGCTATTGTAAGTCAAGGTAAAAAAAGTTTAATTTGAATCTTTGAAATACATTGCTGGTACGGTTCTTAAATGAATTTTATCTTATGACACAATGATTTTCTTTAAATACATGTAGTTTATTTACAAATCTGTCTGATGTAATATTCTATGTATAAATTCTTTTTACTCTTTTTTCTACTTAATTTTTTTTTTCTGTCTATAAATATGTTTTATACAGGACCACAATGTAAACTTGTAATATGTACTAATTGTGCTATCCTGTCTAAATAAAAGAAATTATTATCATTATTACACAATTTGAATTTTTTAAATTATAAATGTATTAATATTTTGAAGAATTACACTTGAAATCCTCCACAGAAAAACAAAGAAGATGGGGGAACAAGGCGGGCAGAATGCCTATAGCGTCTGATATTATTAAACCATATTCAAAATGTGAATTGAGTATTTAAATTAACTTCCCATTATTAAAATTTATGAAATTATGAGGGAGAAAAATACGGTGGTATATTTAGGACATGCAATTATTTTTTTTTAAATACCAGAAAAAAATTATCTTGTGAAAACGAGATATCTTGTGAAAACGAGAAATTATCTTGTGAAAACGAGATATTATCTTGTGAAAACGAGATATTATCTTGTGAAAACGAGATAATATCTTGTGAAAACGAGATATTATCTTGTGAAAACGAGATAATATCTTGTGAAAACGAGATATTATCTTGTGAAAACGAGATAATATCTTGTGAAAACGAGATATTATCTTGTGAAAACGAGATAATTATCTTGTGAAAACGAGACATTATCTTGTGAAAACGAGATATTATCGTGTGAAAACGAGATAATATCTTGTGTAAACGAGATATTATCTTGTGAAAACGAGATAATTATCTTGTGAAAACGAGATATTATCTTGTGAAAACGAGATATTATCTTGTGAAAACGACTTATTATCTTGTGAAAACGACTTATTATCTTGTGAAAACGACTTATTATCTTGTGAAAACGACATAATATAATAAGTCGTTTTCACAAGATAATATCTCGTTTTCACAAGATATTTTCTAGTTTTCACAAGATAATATCTCGTTTTCACAAGATAATAAGTCGTTTTCACAAGATAATATCTCGTTTTCACAAGATAATTATGTCGTTTTCACGAGATAATTTTTTTCTGGTATTTAAGAAAAAAATAATTGCGTGTCCTAAATATACCACCGTAGAAAAACCTTTTCTGAGAAAAAAAAAATCTCGTAAAAAAAATTCTGTTATAAAAATATAAGAGGATATTTGTGGGATTCGAACCCTAGCAATAACAAGAGATGTTTGTAAAACACTTATGCCCCCTTCCCCCAAATTGGAATTTTTCAAAATCCAAAAGGGCACAACTCAATCAAAATTGGCGCGATCGTATCCAAAACAGAACTTGGCCTAGATAGTTATCTGATAAATCTATTTACTAAATTTTATTTCAGTACATGTATGTGCAACATCTGCGAAGAAATTGAATGGAAACTGCAAATAATTCGAATTTTTATACGTCCAAGGGGCATAACTCTGTCAAAAATGGTGCGATCATACCCAAAAACAGAACTTGACCTTAGTTAGTTATCTGATATATCTGTATTCCAAATTTGATTTCAGTATGTGCAGCCTCTGCGAAGAAAATGAACGGAAACTGCAAATGATTGAAATTTTTCTAAGTACATGGGGCATAACTCTATCAAAAATGGTGCGACCGGACCCAAAACAGAACTTGACCTAGATGTTTATCTGATATATCTGTATACCAAATTTCATTTCAGTCTGTGCAACGGTTGTGAAGAAAATGAACGGAAACTAAGTGGACCGACAGACAGCAGCAGAGCAATATGCCCTCCCTTCTTCTATTAGGTTGCACAAAAATCCGACGTATGACTATCATACTGCTTTGAGACTGACGCGCTATCCATTATGCTACATTGCTCATGATGAATTTTGACATTTAAATCATGTTTGCGATATGACCCTTGACTTAATGGACTTGAAGTATTTCTCGGAAAGATGGGAATGTTTTATCATTAAAGTGTACTTTCAAGGTATAGTGGGTATTTTTGTAAACCAAAAATGTTTACTTTATTGCAAACATTTAGGATTATCTTTCAAAAAAAATGAAGCGAAGGCCCACTTCTACTGAAAGTATGAGAAAATGATCGTTTTTGTTCTTTTTAGTGTGTGTATGCTTTTTCATAGGCAAATATTTTCAGTCATTGTGAGATTTTTGTAAATTGTAGGGATTTTACATTAAGTATCCTTTGATATTAGATGAAATATCAAATAAAATATGGATATAATCGAGATTAAATTTTCCACTTATCTGCCGCACTATGGGCACTTCGTCCGCCTTATCCCCCCATCTGCTTGGTTTAAACGAAAGGAATTTGAATAGTGATGTTTCATTGAGAACATTAATTTTATGCTGGATACTGCATTTTCATTAATTGTTGTTCATTACTGCTATTTCTCTTAGTCGTATTTCATTCATATCAGATTCAACGTCAGGAAACACCGAGACCACACCGACAGTGGTCACTGAGTCAACAACAACTGCAAGTACCATACAATCAACTACTGTATCAACAACAACCGAAAGAACCACTCAGTCAACAACGTTAGTATCAGCTACTGCTACAACAACAGCCAGTGTATTAACAACATCCCAGAGAGCAACAGCAGAGAACACTTCACCAACACCATCCGAAACGGAGACAACTTCAACAACCAGAGCCTTAGAATCAACTACCACAAAGACAACACCAGCATCTTCTCCTACATCTCAAGGTAATGTGTGTTTAAAGTAGTTTTATTCTTTCTTCTGTAGAGCTCATTATTTATTTCACTTAAATTCTAATTTCTCTTACTTGAGCGTCATTTAAATACAATAAATGAAAAACTATGTTTGGTGACATTAATTTTGGTATATTCAGAATTCAGAGGAAATATTAATAACAAACTGTTTAGCTATATCATGAATAATAATCAACACTGTAAGTGTCAGTGCAATTTTATTCATATGTTAAAAGACGACGAGACGTCCAAAATCCATAAAAACACACCTACACTTTTCTTTAATATTTTTGTCACGATCATCATCTGTTTTATGTTTACTTAGTATAATATCTGTATTTACATATCTGTATGTTGATTTCTTATATAACCATAGAGATGCATAATTTATAATAAAAGTAATATCTTATCTGTCACCTGCTTTCGTGTAAATTCTTATAACCACAGAAATACATACATTTATTCTATAATAATAGTAATATCCTTTCCTGTCACATTTATAGGTTATTTTCTTGGATTTGTTTTCATTGACCACTGCAGTTTTATTGGTTTTTTTTTCGTTATTCTTTTTTGAGAAAGATCGATTGTTTCACGCCATGTTCGAGATTTTTTCACTAATAAAGAGACGTCACAGGTGAAGGGCTTCAAATTTAAAACTTGACTTGGCACTCAGGGCCATTGAGCAATGAGGTTTTTTTTTCTCACCCGAGCCGAAGGCTCAAGTGAGCTTTTCTGATCAAAATTTGTCCGTTGTCTATCTTTGTCGTTGTAAACTTTTCTCATTTTCATCTTGGAACCACTGGGCCAATTTAAACCAAACTTGCAACAAATTATTCTTGGGCAAAGGGGATTGAAGTTTGTTCAAAGAAGGGTCATGCCCTCTTCCAAGGGGAGAGACTTATGGACAAGTGAAAAATAAATGGCATCTTTTAAAAAATCTTCTAAAGAACAACTGTGCCAGGGATGATGAAACTCGTGTGAAAGCATCCTCAGGTAGTGTAGATTCAAGTCTGTTCAAGTCATTACCCCCAGGGGTAGGGTGGGACCACAAAGGGGGGTCAAATTTAATTTAGGAATATATAGGATTATATTTCAAAAATATCTCAAAAACCAATGGGCCAGGAAAGATGAAACTCATGTGGAAGCATCCTCAGGTAGGGTAGGTTCAAGTTGTTTAAATTATAACCCCCGGGGGGAGGGTGGGGCTACTGTGGGTATCAAAGTTTAAAATAGGAGTACATAGGAAAAATCTTTAAAATCTTTTCAAGAACAGCAAAGCCATGTTTGGTCATATTTAGACCATAAAGGTATTTGTATATACTATGAAGTATGTAATTATTTAAGTTGGTTCAATTATCCCCTTCTCTCCCCTGAAACCACTTTTATATTTAAACTTGTCAATACTAAACTGATTTTTTATTTTACCTAGCCAGTTGCTCAGGTGAGCGATGTGGCCCCTTGGCCTCGTGTTTCATTGTGCTACCACCTATCGCAAAACAAAGCATCGGTGTTTAAGGTCTCATCCGAAGGACCCGCGACTTTCTATTAAAAATGCCTGAGTGCTTGGCGAAGGGACTTTTATCGACCAGGCCTGGGGACCTTAAACTGAGAATAGACTTGTCAAAATTTTGATTTTGAATAGCTTGTTAATTATAACAGATTCGTTACCAAGAATTTGTAGGGTGTAAAATTAAACAAATGATATTTATTTGAAATTTTTACTTAACTTAACCCTGTTCTCGGTATATGGTCTAAGGCCCAGGTTCAGTCGCGACCGTGATTCGAACATAAGACCTTCCGATCAAATCACGAACACCACTTGAAGGTTGAGTGCTCAAGTCACTACCGCGACTAATCTAAGTCAAGAGCAAGAAATTTTATCCAAGACCTTTATCCAAAGACATTCTGTTCCTCACTCAAAAATCTCCGAAGCGGAAACATTGCTGTGGACAAAATCAAAGCTTGATCTGTAACTATTTAAAGTACTCTTACTTTCCAAAAATCAGCTGCATTGTATCTGCTAGAGCTTAGAAACAAGTGCAGAAATCAAAGTGTTACAGACACATGGACAGGCAGACAGACGAAAACAAAAATCGTAAAATCAAAAGTATTGGACTCAGTCACCGGTGTCTTCCGCTATTTCCTCTCAATCTACAATCTAGATTGGCCTTTCTGCCCTTACGCATGGTCCTTCAAATTCTGCGTCTTTTGATCTTCCATCTATTCTGCGTCTCATGCTCTTGCACCTAGCTCTGCGTCTTATGCTCTCCCATATGCATCTAGCCCTGCGTCTTATGCTCTTCCATCTAGCTCTGCGTCTAAAAGAAAAAATCTTCCATACAGCTTTGTGTATTTATCTTAAAGCAAAAAGACCCCCAGCTAACCGAAAAAGACCATTTCTTAGCATCAAGAGGTCTACAACATTTTTTTCAACAAAAACTCCGAACCTTGGAGTAGACGCAGACGATTCATTGAAAAGTCTGATTAACTTAAATAAATGGTTCTCCATTTGTTGGGCTCATTATTGAGAATAACATTAATGGCGCTTTGATCACCTTTCCTTATATTAAATAAACCTCAGTGTCTTTCATTTAATTACAATTCTTAATTGTTAATTAGTCATACACTCATTAACAACTGAAAATATTTGATAAGTGGAAGACGTGAGCCTGAATTTATCTTGTTAATTATATTTTTTATGATATTGAGGTATTGGGGGAATAAATGCGTGACATTTGGATTGTGTCAAGGCAATCATATCAACAATGCGAAATATGCATATTCGGTATAAGTGGAAATTTTAGCGAGACGCAAATTTAGCGATTTCTACCTAAAATCTGGTACAGTGTATTTTATTTTTAGCGAGAGGTAATTTTAGCGACTTTAAAATGCTAATTAAAGAAGTTATTACAAATCATACGCAATTAATTTTTAGCGATATTCAATTTTAGCGATGCCAACACCATTGCTAACAATGCCAAAATGAAATCCTCGCTAAAAATTCTACTTATACCAGACCTGTTTACTCTTACGATTTCACCGTATTTTGTATGGATTTTTAGTCTAAAATACGTCTCACGTTTTGCCATTATGAAAATACGGAAATCAGAAATACGTTAGTTTGGAATTTAACAGTTAGTTTTCGTTATGATCTGTCTTAGCTTCACCCTATTTATCGCTAAATAAGAGGAAGATTTAAAACACAGAAGCAATGTCAGGTTGCCAAAACGCTTTGGTATTATGAAAAGACAAAGACCTTGTTGTTTAACCATGTTTTTGTAATCAGAAAAGCAGTTTTTCTCTTTTATTTAATATATGTAAAATTGATGGAAAGTGAAATCTTACTGGCAAATGACAAATCTAATAAAAAAATACTGAGAGACAGCGTTATGGGTAAACAGGTCTGTTATACGGTATTAAATTGTTCGGTAGCTTAAAAAGAAAAACAGTATTCTAATCGAACATAGCCAAATTGGACATCGAGTGAAAAGAAGTCCATTTACCTGTACATATAAGTATATTCCATGCATTACATATTGACATGAACCCTCGCCTGTCAAGTCTATTTTCGGGTGGTTGAGATTCCGAAAATGTTCAGAAGATATCTGGCTGTTTTACCGGACAACTTAACAGAGAGACTTGGTCAAACGCTTACATTTCAGGCAAAATCTAAGAGTCAAATTTGATAAAATTTGTCAAGAAAATTTTCGAAGGAAGACAATTAAAATGATCGCAACCTACCCTTTGCCATTTTAAATAAATTGATGATCTTCATCACTCAAATATTACGTGTTCTTTCCGAAAAAAGCAGGAATTGGCAATTCCTTCGATGCTAACCTGGAGAAAAACTAGAAAGAATTGTGGTCTAATAAATGTACAATTTCTGGACAAGGTGGCTGTTTATACTGAAAAAAGGAAATTTTACAAGCACATGAGGTATTTTTTTAAGATCTTCTAGATTTTCATTTAGACATCATTAGACAGGAAAATCGTCGAAATCTTATGTATACATGTACGCATGGAGCTCGTATTAAATGGCATTTCTTGGTTTTGGTTAACATGTATATCAACATATAACATCAGCACATATTACGATATTTTTGACACCTATATATATATACTATTTTGTGCTTGGTAGTTTTGCTTTTTTATAAATATTTGGTGTTTTTCAAAAAAAAAAAATTAAATAGAACTTCCCGTGTGATGCATTAGCCAAACACAATAACAAACAATTTCTGTTAAGGTTTCGTCAAAGGTCAACATGTCCAACAATTTATTTTTACAATAGCCCCAAAACTATGTGGGGTATAAAGTTAAAACTCTTACAGTTTATAAATATATCACTGATTAATAGATAGAAAGTATCACTTGATAAAAAATACTTGGAAAAAAATATCTATTGAGAAAAATTCTTCGTAAAAATGCATATATTTTTTTTTTAAAAATACACCTAATTAATTCCGCGCTTTTAGTGAAAACCATTATTGCAGAAACAAAATATGTTTATCAATGAAGGGCAAGTTGGACTTGGATAACCTCTAGAAAGTTGTTTTCCCTGTTTATTTTGTCCAAATGTTAAGACTTGAAAGTGAAAGTACAATGCAAATGACGTATTTTATAGGGGTCTTGTCTTTATACATGTCATGCTTTCAATAACAGCCTTTCAGAGACCATTCACATCCAACTTGCCCTTCAATGATAAACATATATTATTTCTGCAATAATGGTTTTCACAAAAAAGACATAATGAAGCAGGTGCATTTTTCTTTAAATATGCACATTTTCTGATACAATTTTTCTCAAAAAATATATTTTGAAAAAAGTTTGTTATCAAGCGATACTTTTTATCTATCATTCAATGATATATTTATAAACTGTAAACGTTTTGACTTTATACCTTACATAGTTTTCGAGCTCTTGTAAAAATAATTTTTTAGTCATGTTGACCTTTGACGAAACCTTAAAGCATATTATCAGCCTTGTTTTAACCTGCCATTTTATATAGCTGGTCTCCTGGGAGATGAAGTGTTTTTAAAAACTGTTGCGACAAGGAAAAAAGATGTATATTAATTGTATAATTGATGTTATAAATACCATCCTCATTTCAACATTTTCAAGAATTTTAAAATCTCTTTGCACGTGAATTCTGAAGGGTTTTTTTTTTTAAATTGTTAATCTGATCATGACATTTTGCACTTTTGTATATTTTGATTTCCTATATAGAAATGTGAATAGCAATAACTTGACGTTTAATCTGTAGTAATTCACAAGTGAAATAAAATATTTAGGAAATAACAAACAGTGCAGTTAATCAAGCAATAATAAAAATCGGGAACAGAGCAAATGCGGACCTTCATTCATATATCAAAGGTGGTATTAGGTGTCCCTTGGGAGTATACCGGTATATTCCCGGTCAAGGCCGGCGTATGCTCTTTGTCATAATCGGTCAACAAAAATCACCCGCGTTGTGCAATGGTTAGAACCTCAGCTCTAGAGTTGCGAAGTCAGATGTTGATCCTGACATTGCGGATTTGAATCTTACCGTGGGACGTAGCATTTGGTCCTTCGGATGAGACCGTGTAAACCGAGATCCCGTGTCGCAGTAGGTGTTGGTACCATAAACGATCCCTCCTTGCTCAATGGATGAAAGTGTGAAGTAAAGAACAACATTTTCAGCCCTCCAACGGCAAAAAGTTGCGTCTTCATATGAGTGAAAATTCTCGAGACGGACGTTAAACAACAGACCGAAACATGTATTACTGTATGAAAAAAAAATTGGTACTGAAAGAAGTTAGCATTGAAAAAAGTTGGCCTCTACCCCCCGCCACCCCCACCCCCTGAGTCTGTTTTATAATGATTTTGGTCACACCATGGTTTTGCGGCATTCCCTATATATGATAGTGATCCATGTTGCAGGTTGCACAACAATTTTAATTTTAAAAATCAGTAGGTCCTAAAGTATAATAAATCTAGTCAATGCAGGAAGTCTACATGTATTTTTTTAAATTTAAAAAATAAATCAGCTCCATCTCGTGCCGAAATGCCCAAATCGGGAAAGGAGATTGAGGAATTATTCTGTGTCAACTATATTTGACGTGATCTTCAAATAAAAATGCTGTTATGATACCAGCAAGGTAAAAGTCATGCTCCGAGTTTTCTGCATACTTTTCACTTGATAAATTGATAAAACCTTTATTAGACCTGCTTAAATACAATATTAAGCAAATCGTCACTGCACGTTGTCATTAGTGACAGTGTGTGGAGTGTCCAGGGCGTCATGCTCGACCTTTTTGGATTTTGAAAAATGGATATTGTGTATGACTACCGATGCATGCACATCCAGCTCCTTTGGCGAAAAAATTCAACTTGCGGTCAAAATCACCTTACTGCCGGGTTATATGAGATGCATACCAAAATATGCATACAAATTAGTAAGTCCATAATAAAAGCCACTTTCGAATTACTCGTTTCATACTGTTTAAGAGATACAAGGAGGGGCTATCGCTCGCCCATGTCCCGGAATGACCCGGATATCTCTGTAAAGTAAGAAACTCGTACTAAAATAAATCTCACATAATAATTAACACGTTGTATTAAGGAATTGTAAAATTGTCTAAATATTAAAAAATAAAAATGCATTTCCCTAAACGCTATCTGTTAGACAACGACATGTAGATCGTATGCTCCTTAAGCCAATCTTTCTTCTTAATATGAATCTAGTTAAACATATCCTTGTTCAACGCGTATCTTAACTGCATTTACTCCCCTTATTTGTCTTTCTTTCTATACAAGATATGTACATATAGCTGTTTTAATTTGGGTGGGGTTTATTACGACAATGCTTTATTTTAATGCGCTTTGCTTTTGTAAATTGTAACCTAGTTTTGTAGCTAATGACCATTATAATTTTTCTGGCTTCATCAATTT
This sequence comes from Saccostrea cuccullata, assembly GCF_032062105.1. Lineage (NCBI taxonomy): Eukaryota > Metazoa > Mollusca > Bivalvia > Ostreida > Ostreidae > Saccostrea > Saccostrea cuccullata. The sequence continues at coordinate 155,039 of NW_026933609.1, read as the reverse complement.
CTCTATATTATGTTTATTTTATTTTGTGCACATCATTGAATCACAGACAGCAAGCTCGCAACGTTTATTCATTTTCATGAGTGTATGTCTGGGGGGAGATATTTTTTTTTCATTAAGATATTTCTCGCCAATATCAAAAGTTTTTGGTGAACACAATTTATCACAGAGTAATAAGACTTAGTATGATTACATGTAATTGGAAAAAATTCAACGACATCTTTATCAAAATCTGCAGTGGATAAGGATTTGTACTAAGAAATATATTAATATGATTAAATGAATCTGAAAACAGTTTTATGCTCCTGAAATCAAAGATTCGGGAGTTTATTGTTTTTTACCTGTCCGTCTGTCTATCCGGAAAAACTTTAACCTTGCCCATAATTTTCATATTTCACATGTGTATTCCTTTTGACGAGACCTTTCTTCGGGTACCATCAAACTTGACCCCTTTACCTTGGATATTGACCTTGGCCATGATTATTGACCGGGGGTGTTAGGCTTTCATACTTCTTATAGGTATTCACTGTTACAAAACATTACAATAGGTAAATGTATACAAATCTATTTTGACCTTAAATTTGACCCACTTTTAAAAATATTTTGACCTTGCCATAATTTTTTATACGTAAGTCCTACATGTAGGGACTTTCATATTTTTGGATGTTTACCTTGTGATAATACCTTTCTCAAATCTGATCTGTTGGCCTTGACCTAGGATTTTGTCTTGCATTTGAAAAACCCCAATCTTCGCCATAAGCTGCCATACGGGCCGGGCGCATCAGTGTTTCACAAAAACATCTTGTTCCAAGATTCTTTAACCTCATCATAAATCAATTAATATCAGAAAGTTTTTCACAAATTAAAACATCAAGTAATGTTCTTTTTGCTTACACAATGGTCAAAATTTCTTGTAATTGAGTGTTCTATATTAACCTTAATGGTAACAAGATGTGTTTGTAAAACACTGATTCCCTCGTATGGCAACATAGCAAAGATTAAGCTTTTCTTAAATGCAAATTTAATTAATTGGTACCAAAAGTAGGGTATTCTCACTGGAAAACAATTGTGAAATTTGAAAGTAAGCTAATGTTAAACTTTTTTAATAATTACAAAAATCTCCAAGGTCAAAAGGTCAATGTAATTTGTATCAAATGTAAGGTCCTGCCACATAAATACTTTTGTAGAGCATGAAAGCCCTAGCCCTAACCGTTCAGAAGGTATGGTCAACGTTCAATTTCTTAAAAAGTAGGTCAAACTCCAAGGTCAAGATCAAAGGGTCAAAGTTATTGTTATCAAATGAAAGGTCTTGTCATAATGATCAAATATGTAAAGTATGAAAGCACCAGCCCTAACTCTTTAAAAGTTATGGTCAAGGTTTGCTTTGTTAAAGTAGGTCAATCTCAAAGGTCAAGGTCAAAGTTCTTGTTATCCAATGAAGGGTCTTCTCACAAGGATTACATGTATGAAGTATGAAAGCCCTATCCTTAACCGTACAAAAGTTATGGCCAAGGTAAAAGTTTTTTCACACGTAAGGAAATCGTCAAGGTCAAAGGGTCAAAGTTGTTTGTATCCAGTGAAAGGTCTTTTACAAACATTATACATGTGAAGTATAAATGTCCTGGTGTCTACTGTTCAAAAGATATGGCCAAAGTAAAATTTAAAAATTTTCATGTAAAAGTGGGTCAAACTCGGGGGTCAAAAGGTCCAATTTGGTGGTACCCAAAGAAAGGTCTTGTCATAAGGATCAAATATTTAAAGAACGAAAGCACTGGCCCTAATCTTTAAAAGTTATGGTCAAGGTTTGCTTTTTTTAAAGTAGGTCAATCTCAAAGGTCAAGGTCAAAGGGTCAAAGTTCTTGGTATCCAATGAAGGGTCTTCTCACAAGGATTACATGTATGAAGTATGAAAGCCCAATCCTTTACCGTACAAAAGTTATGGCCAAGGTTAAAGTTTTTTCACAAGCAAGGAAATCTACAAGGTCAAAGGGTCAAAGTTGTTTGTATCCAGTGAAAGGTCTTTTAACAAACATTATATATGTGAAGTATAAATGTCCTGGTGTTTACTGTTCAAAAGATATGGCCAAAGTAAAATTCAAAAATTTTCATGTAAAAGTGGGTCAAACTCGGGGGTCAAAAGGTCCAATTTGGTGGTACCCAAAGAAAGGTCTTGTCACAAGGAATACACATATGAAAGTCATAGCTCCACTAAATCAAAAGTTATGGGCAAGGTTAAAGTTTTTGCGGACAAACAGACAGACAGAGAGACAGACAGACACGACAAAAACTATATACCCCCGAAACTTCGTTTACGAGGGCATAATAAAGAATAAGACGGTTAATAGAATATTAAACAAAGAATAAACCAGAGTTACTACATAGTTCAATGAAAAGCACCATCAGTTCATCAGTTGATTCAGATTCATGATAATTTCTTTTAAGGTTATCCGATCCTCAGGTTCTGAAAATCAGGCATTGAGTAGTTGAAAATGCTCACAAAGATGTCTCTAAATTCTCAAATTAAAATGTATTTACCCACGGTGTTTCTTTAAACTACATCGTCAAATTTAATCATATTAAATAGGGAAAATTAGTAAATCTCAAATAATTTTTCAGAGAATGCGATTTGAACTACTCACTGCATATTTTTTCAATTGATCACTGATCAAGAAATACATTTTAGGAATAAAAATCATAGGTATCCAGGCTTTTAAAGAAAATTGCATGAATTTTATACTTATTTAGTACTTTACTTTCTCCTACTTACTTCCATCATTTCATAATACATTGTGTATGAAGTGTTTCCTTTCAAACAAAACACCGTAAATCACTTCTAATTTCAAATCATGCTTATAAACATTGGAAACTAAAGCTAAATTAAAAGACATTTGATTTTTTAAAAATATGCAAGTTTTACTTAGTTTTATGAGGTACAAATGTCAACTTTTTTAATACGATTTGTTAAAACTTTAAAGAACATTGAATCATATGTAGAGGCATAAAATGAAAATTATTGCATGAAAAAATTTCAATTTCAAGCTTTATTTTAAGCTTTTTGAATTAAATTATAAATTTAAGAGTTATCCTTCCTGGCTGAGGATCGTATATCCTTAAACTATTTTTTAACAAGGAAAGAGTAATCATTTTTATTGTACAGTTAATAACACATCTGTGAATTTAAAAAAAAAATCCAGATTACTTTTTCAATTTTTCTCAGTAGAAACAATCGAGAACACAACATTAACACAACAGGCATCTTCGACGACATTGGATAGCACAGATTTAACGCAGGAATTGTCTTCAACGACAATCGAAACCACAACTTCAATGCAAAAAGCACCTTCAACAACACAAGCTAGTACATCTTCCACTCAGCATTTATCAACTGTAGAAACAATCGAAGGCACAACTTTAACGCAACAAGCATCTCCGACGACATTGGATAGCACAGTTTTAACGCAGGAATTGTCTTCAACGACAATCGAAACCACAACTTCAATGCAAAAAGCACCTTCAACAACACAAGCTAGTACATCTTCCACTCAGCATTTATCAACTGTAGAAACAATCGAAGGCACAACTTTAACGCAACAAGCATCTCCGACGACATTGGATAGCACAGTTTTAACGCAGGAACTGTCTTCAACGACAATCGAAACCACAACCTTAACGCAACAACCACCTTCAACAACACAAGATAGTACGTCTTCCACTCAGCATTTATCAACTGTAGACTCTCCTACAACATCTGAGACCACAACTTCAACGCAGCAAATATCTTTATCAACAACAGAGGATATAACTTCATCTCAACCGCATGCATCAACCTTAGTAAAAGAAAGCACAACTACACCTAGACAATCGACAACAACTGTAGTAACTTTCACGGATCTCAGTTACTTAGACAGACTGGGGTTTACTCCAACTACGTTTGCTGCAATGACAACAGGGGTGTCTTTCCTCATTTTAGTCACAATAGGCATATTTGTTTTACTTTTGTATACTATACATAGAAAAAACAAATTTAAAAATGAACCTCAAAAGAAATATCAATGGGATGATACTTGTAAAAAGAATAATAGAAGAAATGTGTACAGTTTAAGAACTTATCCTACAGCATTCCAAAATCGCAAGCCATTATTTTATTATTACTGGTGATACAAAATGTTTGTAGGACTCTTAAGTCCAATGGTAACGCCAAAGTCTGCTAGTCTGTGTATAACCCCGATGGTTTGACACGCCTAAGCCCGAAGTTGCAGGAAAACAAGTAACGTTTATGACGTCATAGTACTACTGCGCGGTAGGCGTTGGTACGTAAGAGATCCCTTACTGCTCAATGGCTGCGAGTGCCGATTACAGGTCTAAATTTGAAGCCCTTCACCAGCATACAGTGAAGACTGTAAACAATATACAACAAGTCAATCAAACATGTCACGTCAGCACACATTTCTCTGTGTATATTTCTACGCGTGATTATATACGAAAATGGTATTCAAAACAGTAAGCTCAGAAGAAAAACTCAGCGAATGTAAATATTGGACCTTAGCGTGTCACACCATCGTACTTTAGCGCATCGCCTCTCATTGGAAACAAGCGAGACCATCGAACTTTTAATTCTTAGACATGTATACTAACATTACATTGTAGATTTATAATTTTATTATCTTTTAATATTTATAACTGCATCAAAAACATTTAGTATTATGGGAATTTCTGTAAATTGTCTTCAGCACATTACTTGTATATGTAAATCTTGTCAATAAGAATTGAATCTTTTTTTTATTAAACTAAAATATTGATTTTCTCACAAATCTTTATTATCAAATAAATCAAATATATAAAGCGTGGGACGTTTCTAATTCTGATGGCTAGCATTAATGACATATTTTTACATATACCCTTTAAAAAGAAGATAATCCGGATAAGGAAAGATAAAGTATTTGTTCACTGTTTACTTCATCAATAACATTTTCAATATTAACCATGAAATTATGAGTAAAAACCTTTTCTGAGAGAAAAAATCTCGTAATACCTTTTTCTTTTAAAAATATTAGATGGTATCCGTGGGATTCGAACCCCTAGCAATAAAAATCCGAAGTATAAGACTTTGAGACTAACGCGCTAACCACTATATATGCTATATGGCTCATGATGATTTTGGGACATTTGAATCATGTTTGTGATATGACCCTTGACTTAATGGACTTAGTATTTCTCAGAAAGATGCGAATTTTGTGCCATAAAAGTGTACTTTCAAAGAATAGTGGGTCTTCGCTCCATGTTTTTGTAAACAAAAAAATGTATATTTCATTGCAAACTTTAAGGATTATCTTTCAAAAAATTGAGCGAAGACCCCACTCATATTGAAAAAAAAATTGTTAAAGTATGAGAAAATGGTCGTTTTTGTTCTCTTTAGTGTGTGTATGCTTTTTCATGGGCAAATAATTTCAGTTTTGTGGAGATTTTTGTCAATTTTAGAGATTATACATTTAGTATACTTTAATATTAGATGAAATATCAAATAAAAGTTGGATATAATTGAGATTTAAATTTTTCATTTCTTATCTGTCGCACTATAGGCATTTCGCCCGACTTATCCCCCCATCTTCTTGTTAATTTCATGGCCCCTGGGTCAGAGGTTCTGGTATTAGGGCGGGGCTCTATTGATTATATGGTCAAAATGCATAAAATCTTTGAAAATCTTTTCCTTTGGTCCTGGGTATTACTAAGTATGCCAATGATCTGTGTGATCTGTGTACATACATATATTTATGATGAAGAAAAATGATTAATTTCAGGACAGGATCCTTGGTCAGGGATACAGGGGAGGGGGGGGGTTTCAAAGTCTGAGAATAAATTTATGCTTTGAAATCTGCTCTTTGGTATTAACCATTTACAATGAAATAAAAATGATAAAATTTCCAAAATATTGAAATACTAGTATGTGGTCCCAGGGCCAGTGGTTCCTGTGGGATGGGGTGCACAGTTGGTTATAAAGTGGAAATTTTCTCTTTGTTACTCTGATCTACCTCTGGGTATTAAGAAGCCAAAGTAAGCATACTAAGTGTATAGTAATGATAAGCAATAATGCCTCTATCAAAATGGTGAATTTCATGGCCTCTGGTTAAAAAACGAACCAAATTTAATTGTTGGAAAGTTGTTACATGATACTCAGATGACCTATAAGGCCCGTGGGCCTCTTTTTATAGACATCGAATGTCTTTAATCTAGCTTTAGATACGAATGATTTAGCATGATATGAAATTAAAAAAATGTTCTGTAAAGTCATATATATGTATTATGATAATGCAAACGTTTTACACATTTTTTTTTATAAGACTTGATCTAAATAGAACCTAAGATCCAAATAATTATGAAAAACATGCAATATCCTCAATTTAATTTTTTTATGTGATACGATTAACTTTAATGATAAACTTTGAATACACATTTTAATTTAGGATTCAAAGACTTTTTTTCGCATTTTCAATTATCTACTAGTAACTCCTTTTTTCGGGACTTGAGGATCGGACTACCTAAGTTATCTCTCCATGAAATTTGCAGTGAGATTATGATGGTGTATCATATATGAAATATCCTAACAGATTTAGATTTTAAGGACTTGGCCATTTGATAATGAGAAAAGGGCCCGGCAAAATATTTCGGGTCAGATTTTAGCTCACCTCAAGTGATCTTTTTTGATCACCCATTGTCCGTCGTCTGTCCGTCTGTAAACATTTCACATTTTCAACTTCTCAAGAAACACTGGGACAAATTTAAGCGTACAAAGCAATTTAAACAATAAAAAAAAAACGGGCAACATGAAATGACTTAATTTACAAGGTATATCTAATAGATATGTTTCCATTGATTCAATGTTTGTGAATCTCTTAAAATGAACTCGGCAATTATTTTAATTAACATTTTTTTTATTTGCAGAAATGTTAAAAATTAAAAGTAAGCTCCTGAGATAGACACTGATAAACAAAACCCTAAAGATCATGTCGTGTGCAGGTACATTCGCCGATTTAATATTTATGTACATGCAAGCATTGACAAATGTTTATTTATTTGTAAAAATATTTACTTTTGATTTATTGATTTTAAAGATATCTTGACCACAATTTGCAGTAAACAAGAATGAACATCAGAAAAAAAGTTAAACATCTTAGTTCGGTTTATCACAAAAGGTCACGCTATTTGATGAGAACAATATAGTACGACTTACTATACCGTATTACTTGTTTACAACCGATAATTAGTTCGTTCTGCATTCAATTATGTAAAATGTGCTTTATTCATTTTATTTGGACTTGAAAAAAACAAGAGGCCAATTGGCCACATCGCTCACCTGAGAAGCTTTGACCATTCTGTTCTTTACCAGTTTTCCCCCTTGTAATACGTATTGTGACGCCAACCTACCCCACTGATCATAATTTAGACAATTTGAAATCTACACTACCCCAGGATGCTTCCACACAAGTTTCAGCTTTTCTGGCCCAGTGGTTCTTGAGATGATTTTTAAAGATTTTTCCTGTATATTTCTATGTAAAACTTGATTTCCCTATTGTAGCCCTGCCCAACCCCCGGGGGTCATGATTTGAACAATTTAGAATATATACTACACCAGGACGCTTCCACATGAGTTTCAGCTTTTCTGGCCCAGTGGTTCTTGAGAATAAGATTTTCGAAGATTTTTCCTATAATTTTCTTTGTAAAACCTGGATTCCCCATAATGGCCCCGCCCAACCCCCGGGGGTCATGATTTGAAGAATTTAGAATCTTCACTACCCTAGGATGCTTCAACTTAAGTTTCAGCCTTTCTGGCCCAGTGGTTTTTGAGAAGAAAATTTTCAAAGATTTTTCCTATATATTTCTATGCAAAAATTGGATCCCCCATTGTGGCCCCGCCTAACCCCCAGGGGTCATGATTTGTGCAATTTAGAATTTACACTACCCCAGGATGCCTCCGCATAAGTTACAGCTTTTCTGGCCCAGTGGTTCTTGAGAAGAAGATTTTTTAATGACCCACCCTATTTTTGTCTATTCTTGATTATCTCCCCTTGTGAGAGGACTTGGTCCTTCATTTTGACTATTTAAATTTCCCTTTACCCAAGGATACTTTGTACTAAGTTTGGTCAAAATTGGCTCAGTGGTTCTTAAGAAGAAGTCGAAAATGTGAAAAGTTTACAGACAGACGGACGGAGGGACGGACGATGGACAAAATGTGATCAGAAAACCTCACTTGAGCCTCCGGCTCAGGTGAGCTAAAAAGACAAAGGAAATGCTTGTTTAACAAATAACATTCCGATAAAAACTTACAAAAAGTAATTTACATTATTATACTTTCATGTTAAATACTAAAATCTGATTGGTTTAGACGCAGGTAACAATCCGTTCGATTACCCTGAGCCTTAGCAACACACGTGACAACGGGTAACACAACGGTAATGCCTCATGCGTGGAAATTATGCGCGTACGGTTCACCGTAGAATTCTCAAAACGTCAGTTGCGCGTTTGAAAGAACCGGAATTAACTTGACGTCAATAAAAGCTTGCGTCCGATATAGCTTACTTGAAAACAACAAACGACAGACGATACATGCTTGCGAGTTTAGGAAACATGCTTGCGAGCCAGAAATAACGAAACTTTATATGATAAATGACTCGAATTCGAGTATCAAACAAACAATAAGGAGATTAGTGAACCGGTGAGTGTGAAAGCTTTCTATACATGAACGTAAAGACGATCGACGGTTTTTTTTTTTTTTTTTGCTGACGTCCTAAATCAATAAGACATTCAGTATAATAAAATAAATGGTGCCTGTTTTGTAGGGTAACATTTGAAATTGACACCCCTCGGAAAACCATTGTCAACCTCCGCTGACGCGTCGGTTGACAATGGTTTTCCTTGGGGTGTCAATTTCAAATGTTACCCTACAAAACAGGCACCATTTATATATTATGGCACGTTTCTAAAGGCAGGATCACGCACGATTAAACCCGCAAACGATTGAGTCTGATACACGCATGATTTCGCACGTTACACGAACGATTCTACACGATTGTTTGTCCACAATAACGTTGCAGCCACTGTATCTATTTATGCAAGACTTTTGAAAAATACCAAAATCAAATTGTTTACTTCTTTCCATAATCCTCCAACACTAAAACACCTTATCCTCTTTCAATGAATAAAAAGTCTAAAACAGTTTGTCGTGTGTTGCCACTTTTGTGACGTTTAATAATTTGTTCAAAAATCTCAAATTATTATTAACAATGACATAAGTTTAGTAGACTCAAAATATAAAGATGAGAAATAAACCAATTTTGTAAAGGAAGATAATCCAAATTTCCAGTGATTACAACATAGACTTAATCGAAAATTCATGAAAATGGGTCTGAAAACACCACTGACTTGACCCCTAACTTAAATTTACTTAATATATTTTTTAAATTGCTATTCATTTAGTTCTGAACTACTCTTTGCGATCAAATACGTTTTTATGGCCAAAATTAAATTTATGGAATAGATTGTAAAATACAGAAGGGAATCACGAGTTAACGTTCATAGTTCTTTATAATATATATTTCAATCTGGAAAACGGTATATCTAAATCTTCTATAGTCAAAAACTCGTAGAAACCAAGAATTTGCGAACTTGGAATAATACATTCTATACATTTTCGTTATCGATATAGATCATTTCTTATTGTGATACCAACAGAAAGAAAATTGGTAAAATTCGCACATTTGAATTGCATGCTGACTAAATAAAAAAAACCCTGACAAAATCAAATTATGCAATTTCTTTATCCAGACAATGAAGTACGCTAACAGTGTTTGAAATGTTTTCTCTCAAAAATGTAATTCAAAGACAGTATCTCCAATTCTCCAAATTCTTCTCCAAGTACGTATGCTTTCAAGAGTATCGTATTTGATATTCTTAAAAATTAATTTATAATTTTTTATATCTAATTTTGATACACGAAAATTGGCATCCAATGTTTTTGAAAAGAAATATTAATGATTTTTTTTCTGTCTTTGAATTAATAAATACTAGTAAATAATTGTGATGAGTCTTTGTGTCTCCTTTAGCTAATTTTATATAATGACTTTCCTCCTGAAATATAGACAAGATTGGAAATTAACTAAATTGAATTTTTTTTACCTTGAGTCGGGAGAGGGCAAGCAGAAATTATTTTAAAGATGGTTTCGTCTCATTTTATATATCCGTATGTTGCATTTCATATTTTCAAATTGGTTAATATCTATTAATGCAGAGCAAAAACAAATTAAAAAGTAAAGCAATTGGGCCAATGCTCGTATTTATTTATCATTAATAATGATTCTGTTTCAGAGGTTTTAGTACCATTGGTTATTGCTTGCGCTGTAACCGGAATAATTCTTCTCCCAGCTAGTACTTTTATTATCTACAAGAAATTCAAAGTTACATCTATTAAGGACATTCATATGAAATCTGCAACAGATGTCTATAAGGAGACGCGGCTTGGTATCGCAAAAGGGCACTTCTATTCTAAGGACCTCGATGTCAAGGTAAGCTTTAAAAAATTCACATTTCTCTATGTATTACTGTGTAATTTTATCTCACCAATTAAACTATATGTGCCGTATAATGTAATTTCTAGAGAGAAAGTAAAATCTGAGCCGTTTGTGTTTTGGCGGGAAACACTATACATGTATGTTAGGTAAACTGTTTTCCATGGTCTGTAAATTTGTAGATACACCACAACACTACGTAAAGAACTAACCCGATCGATAGCATTATATTAAAATGCCTCTTCTGATTCTCCGCTGTATAAAGTTACATTGTACAATGTAAAAATATTTTGTGGATGTTTGTGGAATAGTAAAGAAACGACAGTAGCGAAGAAATTCAGTAGAGGGAGAAAATGTAAGGATATAACATGCTCAATACTGACGTAATTTAACTTTAATTCATAATTATAACAAAAGAATATATTAAACCGTTAATTCATTTCAAAGTATAACACCGGCTTCTCCTGACAATCCTTATGCAATTTTTAGCCTTTTTTTTTTTCGAAAATTTGATATATTTGGAATATTTTTTATTACAGAAACTTTACGTTTTTAACTCACCTGAGTGGAAGACTCCATTGAGTTTTACTGATCAATGAATATCTGGCGTCCGTTTGGCTTTTGTTGTCTGTTCACTTTTCACTATTTCCAGAAGGACTAGATCAAATTTTCATTGATCATGAAATACCATAATTGTTTCACTTTAAAAAATCAACTTTCGTTTGATTTGAACTCTGTTCTTAATAATTTAGGTTTCTGTCAAAGGACAAGGTATCATGGTAACCGCTGAATCTGGCCCCTTATTTGATGTAAAAAAAAATATCAGTCAAAACTGTGGTAGTTTGTAGTTAAGAACCTAAATTGATGCATGTTTTAAAACCAGCACTAATTTTGTTTCAAAACTCACATGGAGGCCTCGAGAGGGTACAAAAATAAACTGTTTTCCAAATTTTCTCAATTCTGATGGAATTTCGTCAAATTTGAGATACATTTCACTTCGGAAAACAAAGACCACAAGGTTGCCTATCTGATATTTTTAAATACAAGTTGAATCAGATACTAGTATATGAGATGTATAAATTTGGTAAAGAGGCAAACTTGTGCTCTTTGTTGTTAGAAAGAAAATGTGTTGTAAAAATTGATGGCATGAAATTGAAAAATTTTGGATATTGACATATTTTATGACAGTCCTGTGACATCAGTGCATCCCATAACTTAGATCCAGGGGTGACAAGTGGTTTTCAATTAAACTGTTGCATCATACCTATTTTTGTATTCATATGAAGCAGAATTTGTGCAAAATCTAATGCGTGAACAGAAGAAACACTTACTGTGGCCTTCAACTCGACGACAGATATATCGTCGACGTACTGTCAATTAACAACGGTTAATTCCAATTTTATGTCGATACGATATATCCTGGTGAAATTGAGATAATAGATACCTCAAAGTCTGCCATATCGGTTTCATATTTTAGATATTAACTTTAAAAAGACGTTTATGGTAATCTAACAACCAAACTCTATGATAGACGTGATGACTTTAACTTTTTTATCGTCCAATTCCCTTACTTTTGCGGCAGTATACCTTCATTACCTGCACAGGCGTTTATATATCTCAGTGGATTCGATACGCAAGAGCATGCTCTACGTATGAACAATATCTAAAACAAGGTATAGTATTGACAAACAAATTGATGAAACAAGAATATCAGCAGGCTCGTTTAAAGTTTCATTTCGTAAATTCTACGGCCGATACAATGACCTTGTCAGCAAATACAATTTTATCATTGAGTCAACTGCTGATTGACGTTTTTCATACTACTGGTAATTGTTATATTTAGTCCATTATTGATACACACGTTACATGTATTTCCCGATTACGACAAGGAGCACACGGCGGGTGTGACCTGTCGGCAGGGAATGATTACTCCCCCATGGCACCTGATCCCACCTCTGATGTTTTGGAGGTCCGTGTTGGCTGTGGTCCCATTTTGTATTGTTTTATGGACTTTTAATCTTGAATACTGTTCGTTCCATGTTTCATCTTAAAGACATCCAAAACCAGGGGCCAAAAAGGGGTCTTACCTAATCTTGTCCTTTTTTAGCTCTTCTGAGCCAAAGGCTCAAAGAGCTAAATGCTATGGCCATTTGTGCGGTGTGCGTCGTGCGGTGTGCGTTAACTTTTTAGCTCACCTGAGCCGAAGGCTCAAGTGAGCTTTTCTGATCAAAATTTGTCCGTCGTCTGTCGTTGTCGTCGTCGTTGTTGTTGTCGTCGTAAACTTTTCACATTTTCATCTTCTCCTCAAGAACCACTGGGCCAATTTAAACCAAACTTGGCACAGAGTATCCTTGGGTGAAGGGGATTCAAGTTTGTTCAAATGAAGGGCCGCGCCCTTTTCCAAGGGGAGATAAACATGAATTTGTTAAAAATTAATGGCATTTTTAAAAAATCTTCTTCTCAAGAACCGCTGGGCCAGGAAAGATGAAACTCATGTGGAAGCATCCTCAGGTAGTGTAGATTCAAGTTTGTTCAAATCATGACCCCCGGGGCAAGGGTGGGGCCAAAATGGCCGACCCTTGTTTTACATAGGAATATATAGGAAAAATCTTTAAAAATCTTCTTCTCGAGAACCACTGGGCCAGGAAAGATGAAACTCATGTGGAATCATCCTCAGGTAGTGTGGATTCAAGTTTGTTCAAATCAAGACCCCCGGGGCTAGGGTGGGGCCAAAATGGCCGACCCTTGTTTTACATAGGAATATATAGGAAAAATCTTTAAAAATCTTCTTCTCCAGAACCACTGGGCCAGGAAAGATGAAACTCATGTGGAATCATCCTCAGGTAGTGTAGATTCAAGTTTGTTCAAATCATGACCCCCGGGGCTAGGGTGGGGCCAAAATGGCCGACCCTTGTTTTACATAGGAATATTTTTGAAAAATCTTTAAAAATCTTCTTCTCGAGAACCACTGGGCCAGGAAAGATGAAACTCATGTGGAATCATCCTCAGGTAGTGTAGATTCAAGTTTGTTCAAATCATGACCCCCGGGGCTAGGGTGGGGCCAAAATGGCCGACCCTTGTTTTACATAGGAATATATAGGAAAAATCTTTAAAAATCTTCTCGAGAACCACTGGGCCAGGAAAGATGAAACTCATGTGGAATCATCCTCAGGTAGTGTAGATTCAAGTTTGTTCAAATCATGACCCCCGGGGCTAGGGTGGGGCCAAAATGGCCGACCCAAGTTTTACATAGGAATATATAGGGAAACTTTTTAAAATCTTCTTTTCAAGTACTTCAAAGCTATGATTAGTGATGTTTATATGGAATCATCCTCAGGTAGTGTAGATTCTAATTTGTTCAAATGATGAACGCCTGGAGGGGGGGGGGTTAAATTCAAGCCCGATGTGCTCAGGTGAGCGCTGTGGCCCCTGGGCCTCTTGTTAGAAAATGGGCCATAACTCAAGAACCCCTTGGGCAATCAGTGTCAAATTTGTCACAGGGTGTCCTTGGCCCAAGAGCTACCTTTTATACTAAAACTAGGGTTGTGACCCTAAAACAAGGGGAGATAATCAGGAAAATAGAACCAAAAGTACTGGTTGCTAAAAAATCTTCTTCTCCAGAACCACCGGGCAGATTTTCACCAAACTTACATACAAGGGTCAGGATATGTTGAAGATTAAAAATTGTTCAAGGCATGACCCTGGGGCAAAGGGCGTGGTCTCAAGGTCACTTCAAAGTTAACCAAAATTTACACTTCATAAAAACGATGATATTTTGCTTACTATAAAGACTAGGATCATCAAATCTTGTAAGTTGATGCATCTTAAGACTTCACATCATGTTAACACAAAAGTAGGTCACGGTGACCTACTTTTTAAATTCTACGGGCTTTTGTTTTCAAATTGATTTGGAGGCATATTTTGGTTACTTTAAGGCCTATGATCATCAAACTTTGTCAGTTGATGCATCTTGGGTCCTTAAACTAGGTCAACTTCAAAGTAGGTCACCGTGACCTACTTTTTGAATTTTATGGCTCATCTTTTGTAAAACATTTAATCCCATTATTTCAGATACTGAGAGGTTTAGAATCACCAAATTTTGTAAGTTGATGCATCTTGGGGCCTTAAAACATCTTTATGAAAAAGTAGGTCACTGTGACCTACTTTTTGTATTTTGCAGGTATTTGTTTTCAAATTGTTTAAAAGGCATATTTTGAATACTTTCAGACCTATAATCATCAAACTTTGTCAGTTGTCATCTTGGGTCTTCGAAAAATGTCAACCAAAAAGTAGGTCACTGTGACCTAGTTTTGACATTTTATGGCAATATTTCAGTATCTTAGGTACTTTTTGGCTTAGAATCATCAAACTTTGTCAGTTGATGCAACTTGGGTTTTCGGAGAATGTCGACCAAAAAGTAGGTCACTGTGACCTAGTTTTGACATTGTATGGCTATATTTCAGTATCTTAGGTACTTTTTGGCTTAGAATCATCAAATTTTGTCAGTTGATGCAACTTTGGTTATCGGAACATGTCGACCAAAAATTAGGTCACTGTGACCTAGTTTTGAATTTTATGGCTATATTTAAGTATTGTAGTTACTTTTTGGCTTAGAAACATCAAACATTGTCAGTTTGAGGCATGTTGGGTTTTCGGAGAATGTTGACCAAAAAGTAGGTCGAAATGACCTACTTTGGATTATCTCAGGTTCGTATTGGCTTAAAATCATCAAACTTTGTCAGTTGATGCAACTTAGGTTTTAGGAACATGTCGACCAAAAAGTAGGTCACTGTGACCTAGTTTTGACATTTTTTGGCTATATTTAAGTATCTTAGGTACTTATTGGCTTAGAATCATCAAACTCTGATAGTTGATGCAACTTGGGTGTTCAGAGAATGTCAACCATAAGAAGGTCACAGTGACCTACTTTTGAATATATGAGGTACTTATTGGCTTAGAACCATCAATCAATTAATGCATCTTGAGTCCTTAGAAAGTTTCAAAGCAAAAAGGAGGTCACCATGACCTACAGTACAGGCCACGAGTTTTCCGCAACGCTCGGTGGAAAAAACACCGTGTGAATCGCTCTGTGTTACACCGTGTACACGGTGTAGCACGGTGTGTGTGGATTTGAAATATACAGGTAGGCACACCGTGCCGCACCGTGTCTAGAAAAATCTCAGCTAGTGTCCTCCGTGTCCGACCGTGTCCAGTAAATTTCGCTCCGTATCGTACTGTGTGTCTAGAAAATTCTCTTCCAAGCTGCACCGTGTAAATAGTATTACAGACAGAATCGTTTGTTTCTGATAAAAAATTGACAATAAATTTTGACGACAATTTATAACTGGGTTTATGAATATATAATAAACGTTTTTTTCTACCAGTTATTGGACTTCGAATGGCACGCATGATATTGAGATTAGATATCTTTAAAAAAAAAAGTGAATGATTTTCATTTGAATTACGGTAACTGTGTGTCTAGAAATTTATATTTTAGTAAAATTATTCATCCACGTTACAAAATCAAAATTATTAATTTTATTTTCAATGAATAATTTAATCTCATGTGTTCATGTAACAAAGGAAGACGAAATATCGTCGAGCTGCAATCGTGCCACATACACTGTATAGTACAGTATAAAATTAAATCAGAGCTGTATGTTTATGTTCATGATTTTAACATGTACAGTACTAGTGTGCGATCCAAGCATTATTATGTATATTCCTTATTAAAATACATTTATTTTGTTCATCTTGAATTATTCTGAATGTGGATGCGAAAATCGTCAGCAGAAACACTAAATTAATGCAATAATTTCAAAGCTTATTTCCCGTAACAGCAAACATTATTTTCATAGAGTAGTTACTGTATTCACTACGTTATGTTTTTAAAATCCTTTCAGTGTAAGTAATTATAATAAGTTTTTCTTTTCTTGTAAAGTGTATAAAAAGCAATACCAGAGAGAGAGAGAGAGAGAGAGACTCATACAACCCCCTTTTAACATAGTCTGTGATTTATTTTTTTTAATTCTTGAGTTCGTATTATTTAAGTTACGGAGGTCACAATTAAGTTAATCATTCTATAATTTTATTTAATTGCCACAGCTTTTGTTCATATTCAACCCATTTAATTCAATCAATTTGTTTTTTGTATATGCAGTACGCACAAAATTCTCGTACATCACCTGCCAATCAAAATCCCATGACGCTAGGTGACCTTGAAAGTCTGTTTACGCGTTAAGAATTTCTCTTGTGATTTGAAACATTCTGATGGTCAGTTCCAAGTTCACACCTGTTCAAAAAATATATTGGGTCTCTGCCGGTGGGCCAGGGGCGCCGTATGTTTATCACACCTTTCAATTTTTTTTTTAGCTCTGACCACAGCAAGTGTATACATGTAACACACTCAACTGATATCATGCGAAATTCATCTTCCAGGTTTCACTCAACAACAATTATAAACTTACATGTATTTGTTAATTTATTTATACGTTTTCAGACACAAATAAAAATGTATCCCGTAGATTAAGATTAAAAAAAATAATATAAATTTGCAGACTTCTGATAAAGTTTTAAGCAGCTGATTCGTATCGCATTCTAGAAGGGGGGCATTTTTAAAAATCGCTAAATATGTTTCCTCAAACCGTTTTTTTTTTCTTCTTTTCACACGATATATTTCAGAATGAAGTAATATTCATACTGAAGTTAGCACATTTCATTTGCCAAAAATTCGGCTGTGATTTTTGTTTTCATCGTGTTTACTAAGTTTATCACTATTTTAATTAATGAAATTTATCAGATTATCATCTCTGTCTGTTCAGTCATTGGCGTCGGAAGCAAATTGAAAGTGGGGGGGCTAAGTGTAAAAAAAAATTTTTTGTACCTCCAAAAAACCTGACAAGCAAAAGAAAAAAAAAAAAAAAAGGAAATGTCTATTTCCCGAACACGAAAATCCTATTTCGTAGGGGGGAGGGAGGTTCGAACTTCAGTACCAAATTTTTTTCCAAACACCACCACTTTCCCTATTTTTAACCTATACTAAGACGTATCTGTGGATAGTGGGGGGGGGGGGGGGCTAAACTTACGAAGATATGTTCGATGTCTATATTAAGTATACATTTGAAAAAAAGTGGGGGGCTAAGCCCCCGCTCCCCCCCCCCCCCGGTTCCGACGCCTATGTCAGTTGATTTTCGAGATTACCGCATTTAATACTTATCTCCATATTTTACATAATTACAGATTTTTAGTGTTAGTCTTACTGCAATAATCCTTATCTGAACCTGTCCAATGATTCGCCGAGTATCGGTATCAAAGAGCAGAATTAATGTGCGAGTCTGATACGTATTTCTTTTTTTAATTTATTCTAGACACAGTACATGTACACATATATATACATATGTTAATTCTTACAAAATAATTAATTCACATGTAGTATATAATCACGCATCTGATATGTAATACGTAGGGAAAAACGATCTTGCAAAACGATTTAAAATCAAAATCGAAAGTAGAGACAATCAAGTAATTCATTTATGAATGTGTGTTTCCTCTTAGTGTAATATAATAATTATAGTCTATTGAACTTCTTATGACTAATATAATTAGGATTTAACTTGAAACGTGATTGTATCTTTTTTTTTGCTGGACACGAGTACGTTATTATAAAGTTTTAAGGCATCTTATAAGTTTTATTATCTGTATGCGATAAATTACCAATATTAATTTATGGAACAGTACAACAAATATTTCAAAAGACAGTTGATTTAATTGTATTAAATAAGGGCAATGAGAATGTTTAAAATATTTATCATCAGAACTGTGACACACCGTGTTACACGGTGCACAGAAACGCTGACTTCAAAGACGCCGACAAGGTTCGAGGTCCACGCTAAAGCGTGGACTTGCAGTCCACGGGGCCCCGTGTTTTTTGCGGAAAACTCGTGGCCTGTACTGTACTTATGGTATTTTATAGCTATACTGATTTAGCTTCAGTCCTAACTGGCCAAGAATCATCAAAGTTTGTCAGTTCATGCATCTTAGGATACTTAGAGTTAGAGGCTTCAAATAGAAGTGATAGACTGTACAATTTATCAGAAGAGCGATTCAAGGCCCTTGGGCCTCTTGTAATTCAATAGCAGTTGGTGGTTTTAGTCATTCAAGTTCGCAAAGTGTGTCGTTTTTAAAACACATGCTAAAACCTCGTCGTAGCTCTTGTATCAGTCTTACTGCAAAGGGACGGATTAAAAAGTGTATCCTCATAACATTGAATTTTCTTGTTCATTGAAGAGGTTGAGAAGGAAATTAAGATGTCTGATAAATGGATGGGAATAGTGATATTCTCCTTCTTAAATGATCACAATTTAAGTCAATGCAAGTTTCGGGAAGATTGAAAAACGGAGGACTCCAGGCAAACCGTCTCAACAAAAATAAGGAGATATTGACTGAAAATGAACGGAAACTGCAAGTTATTAAAATTCCAATAAGTCCAAGGGGCGTAACTTTGTGCAAAATAATCCTATCGTACCCAAAACAGCAGAACTTGACCTAAACATTCTTATGATAAATCTGTATACCAAATTTTATTGCAATATGTGCAACCTCTGCGAAGAAAATGCACGGAAACTACAAATTGTTGGAATTCTTCTAAGTCCAAGGGGCATAACTCTGTCTAAAATGGTCTGATCGTACCCCCCCCCCCCTCGAAAAAAAAAACAAAAAAAACGTGACTTACATATTCTAATGATGATTCTGTATACCGAATTTCATTTCAATAGAAACGGCAAAATTTTCCTCAAAACTTTTATTCTATCATGATTTTACAAAAATCAATGATGAGAACTTTATTCTAAATACTAAAATCACAATTTGAATATGATTTTTATATATCTGAAGCTTGTGGGTTTTTGCAAACTAAGTTCACTCATCTCCTTTAATAATATTTTACCTGAATTTTCATTTTTAACATCACGTGTCACACACTATATAGACATTTCGCTCGCATTGTTCATCCATCTTCTTTTTATGCATGTTTAGAAAATGTTCTGAATTTTTTAGGCATATCAACAAATGAAAGGTGGTACCAAGAATCCTTAATCAATGTAAAACTGGATATCAACGAAACCCTGAACTGAAATCCAAGCTCTTGAAATTATTGAAGCCGAGGTTGCTGGTAGAAAATGTGCAATGCTATATTCATCCAGTCATAACTGTTTTATTTCAGAAATTTGTAAATACTGGTTGTTATAGTACGTCAGTATTTATTTTGTTAAAGGTATGTAAAAATTCGTGTATCTTTATCTGTCTCAATACATTTTAATATATATATGTACGTAACAATTAAGGTTTTTTTCGCTCTACTGGTCAGAGACCAGAGGAGCATATGATATGCGATAGTAATGCGGTCGTCCGTCTATCCTTAAACAATTTTTCAAAATGCTACTCCTCCTACTGTTTTGGTCTGATTTCGATATAACTTGGCACACAAGTAGACTACACTAGAATCCATAATTCTGTTTATTTTGATTTCAATGAACTGGGTTGCTTGGTTATTAAAAATAGAAATTTATGTGAAAAACTTTCAAAATGCTACCATTTGTTCGCATTGTAACACTGTACACCTCCTATGAATCAATTGTTTTGGAAATACATTCCCAGCTACATGTAAAACTACATTAATTATATATTAATTTTTCCTTAAAAATTCTAGTTTTTTTATTTACTTTTATAAAATTTCTGTTATGGGACCAGGCAAAATTAATCACAATGATGGGACCGGTTCAAACGGGCATGGGACAATGAGTTTTTTTCATCAGAGAAAACAGTAATACACCGGAAATTTATATTGTTTTCATTCCGGTTCAGTGATTATGTTGCGGATGTAAACTGGTACATGTACATGTACATAAAGGCTGAATCCGCGTTATAGATCTAGAGCGTTCATTTTCCCTCTTAGCAGTATAAGAGTAAAGACGTGTGCGAACCATAACAGCGGTAAGTGAGACTTAACGTAATAAAGTCAGCTTACAGGCGAAGTCAACCTTAGGAAATTAGGAAGGTCTAGTCTAAAAGAATAATAAATAAAAGGAGGCTGTTGTGTTTTGAAGTGGCAAGCCACTCAAGAGGCTACCCAGCAATGGTGGTTAGCCACCACACCTGTATTTCGTCTTAAGCTTGTCGACCGGTCTGGCAACCATGCTGTTGTGTGCAGTGTGTCTTCCTGAATAAGGCTAGCAGTGTGCACAGCTGTCGCTTGTACTGACTGTGTCCTGAATAAGGCTGCAGTACAAGCGTCAGTCCGAGGATGGCTAGTGTAAGGGATAGCCTACCCACTGCTAATTCACAATCATCTGTTATCATTTGATTCACTGTGATTATTAATCTAGATAAGGTTAGGCCATTTATTTCTATATTTTGCAGGCCCTTTGTTATCAATCATTTGTCAATCATTTATTAGGAAAATTATTATATCGGAAATTATCTCCCAAAACCTTGAATCGACAAAGGAACATATTCCGCTCGACACGTTACAAAACTATGGGACAAGAACATTTTTAGATGAATATTTATTAAACTGAGTAAAGCAAAAAATGTACATCGTCAGTTCATATTTATTTATTCATTCTTTATAATTACGGACATCATACTACGCATTCGTTATATGAAAACGACATTTCACAGTGTCGCCTGGTACATAGCATTGTGACTTTTCCAAACATATGCATTGAACGAAGTTCTGTAACTTTTTTTCATTGACTTACAGTACTTAACCCAAGAGAAATATTCATTTTATTTTTTAAAAAATCGAAGAAAAGAAATCATATCTTTTAAACTAATGTCAAGGACACAAATGACAAGTTTTCTTTCAAGACTGATGAGCGTAATAATTTGATATCTATTAATTGTTTTGTGCAAACCTCTGATGTTTATTTGTCCAGTCAGATAGATGACATCAATTTTAAATTAAGATCAAAATTACGGCATTTTGCGTTTTAAAATGATTTCATTTTTTAAAATAATTTTCCTAAGTTTATTTTTTTATTTTTCTGAATATTGTTTGAAAATGAATATTCCATAAAAACATAGGCATGTTTACAATGCACTTATTGCATCGTGATATTGATTCGATATCATATGACATAACCATGTATACTGTGATGTATTGCTTTTTTAATCCAGAAAGGGTCATATAGTTTACTATATATTGCATCATTGAGGTTTCGGTCGATAGGGCGTGTCGCATAAATGCGATGTCGATAAAGCAATGGTGCGACAATGCGAAGTCGATGATGTGATGAAACGATACATGTAGCATCATAACGCGATAGCGATGCTACGATGGTGGCGATGTTCACTATCGCTCCATCTTGCTCTATATATCACGCCATCGCCATTGCATTGTCCCCTATCTCATCATCGTAATCGTTCTATCACCCCTTTTGTCGATGATGCGAATGTGAACGGCATGGTCTTATCCGGATTCCATACTTTTTAGATTATATGCAATAGATCAGCTATTTAAAATTTCAACTGTTTAGATGTTATAGTTCAATTTTTTTTCTTCACATCTTATCTAGTAGTATGAGCTAACAGCAATGTTGGAATACACTGAATATCAATGGCCTCTTATTTACAACAAAGATTTTTGTTATCAAAAAGTTGAGTGTGAGAGTGTTATATATGTGTACAGTTTACTTTTTAAAAACTTTAACTTGTTTTTGTTGTCCCCACATATTTGGTATCTTTTCTCATCGATATTTTCCGTCCAAACGTTTTGAAAAAGCTCATGCTCGTGATCTCAGTTTATGCTAACATAGTTTAATTGTGATTATAACAAGTATACGTATGTTGGTTTACATATTTATCATATCATTATATTTACATTTGCAAATGTTTTCCTTTACATAACACTACTGAAGGCAAGCGTTTTTATAACTGTGTAAATACAGGTTTGGGGTCAAGAGGTCATAGATGTGCGTTTGGATAAACGTTCCACGTAATTTCTCTGTGACGTCATAAAGGGTCGACGCGCGTTTAGTGGATTACATACATGCCGTTGGGTTTGAAAAATTAACGCATTTCACACGTTAAAAGTAACAATCAGGCAAATACAAAGTATAAATAAGTCACAAATGTAAATATAAGTAATAAGGTATCATTTTTTGAGTTTTATTGAGATGTAAAACGGGTTGACACATGATCAAATCTTCCATAAAGCCCTTCGGGCTTTATGGGATTTGATCACGTGACCAACCCGTTTTACATCTCATTAAAACTCAAAAAATGATACCTTATTTCTTAATTATTTTCAGTCATTTAATTTAAATCTAAGTGCAATCATCCGTTTTAAAGATTGAAAATTTATTGATTAACCAAAATGGTACCGATAAAGAGTGAATTGTCCATTTTAAGCATTTTGGTCTATGAACTGTTATGATTACCATGGAATGAATTTTATGAAAATTATTGTATTATTTTAGAAATATTACATTTTATATCATTATCATAAAAAAACATTTCTTTATAATTTAATTTTATTTGTATTCTCGCCTCTCATTGGTTGATTACCAAAAAGGAACGCATAACATTTTGTATAATCTGGTTTGGTATGGGGACACACCCCCTTGACGACCAGCTTAATCATCATATCCATGCAATCCCCTCATTTCCAGTCCTCGGAATCCATGGAAAATTCCAGATTTAATAAATGTACCTTCAACTTTAATCAATTACTCGTTCTTACCTCATGTAAACAAACATCATGGCTGCTAGATCTATGAATCAGTCATTACCTCCCCTCGCTTCAAATCACTTCCGTTACTACGGTTGTATTACTGCGCGGTAAATTTGAACTTATAAAAAGCAACACAATTTTACATCAAAAGTTTTTTAATTATTTTAAAATTAAATTATAAGGAATGACTTTAATTCTTGGCCATATTATCGAGTATAATCTGGTTTGGGTCAGTTTACGCTTTTTTATAATCCGCTTCGCGGATTATAAAGCGTAAACTGACCCAAACCAGATTATACTCGATAATATGGCCAAGAATTAAAGTCATTCCTTAAATGAAATAAAATGAAGGCTCAACCTTAAGTAGTTTTGTGATTTTTATTTGGTGAATGTTGCATACTTGCCGTTTATTCTTCATTCTTTAAAGGAGTTTTAATTTAAAAATGAATAGAATTTGTCGAATTCTGGAGCTAGTTACCTCCTGATTGCATTGCTCTTTGCAAGGCTGACTCGCCAATACAAAAGGGAAGGTTGGTCTGCCATCAGCATAGTGATTGGTATTCATAACAAAATCTGTATTGACAAAGTTGGTACCTGTAGGATTCTAAAATTTGCATAAGTTCGATCGATTTTTGTTTGTTTGATTATTGTTTAACGCCCATCTCCAGAACTGTTCACTCATATGGATACGCCACCACGCGCCGGTGGAGAGCTGTTGTATTCATATTACTAAACACAAATATATAACATATAATATTGAAAGCAATAGCTCACCAATGTAGTTGAATCGCAGGTGAGTTGCAGAACCTCCCAGAATAACGTCTGTGTACTGTCAGGTATATAAAGCAACTGAACATTGTTGTTTAAATTTGAGAACAGCTCATGTAAGTGTTTAGGTGATCTCGAACCCGAAATTATTTACTACATTCCTCCCTTTCATATTTTTAAGCCTTTATCTATATTGTTGTATATATAAATAACTAAAACAGTAAAAACTATATTTAGTTCTCAAATAATAAAAATATTTACATTAATAACACGTTATGCAATATGACAACAATCAGACAATCCGACTGTATATCATCAGCACCAGTGTCCCCTAATCTATGTTACAACTGCCTAAAAACTTAACTGATTAATTTTAAGTGTAAAATCATTTAGTAAAATATCATTGCCCAGATTTGTAAGATGTACTCCATCGACTCGAAATACTGTTTCCTACAAATAATATTTGGATGTTTTATAGTATTTTCCTTTTCAATGAATTCTTTAATGTTTTTGTTAATATTTAACCTTTCCTTTTCCCCTTCCTTCCAAGATGACCCTCTCCAAGTTAGTCTTGATAGTAAGTCTGAAAAAGTAATTTTACATTTTGGAAATTCTTCCATAATGGTAGTTAAGTCTCTTTGTATAATTGGAAGACATCTTTTTGAACAAGCAAATTTTATGTCATTGGACCCCAAATGAATTATAATACAATCTTGAAAAGGGAATTTAGATTTGCAAAAGTGAATGGTTTCTAATAATTGTTCTCATTTCATTCCTCTAATTCCTTTCCAAAAAATTTCAAGTTTATCTTCATGAAATTCCAAATTTCATTTACAAAGTTCTAATGCCCTTTGTTCAGCCCAGTACACAACAGAAGATCCTACAATCCAAACAATATATTTTTTGAATATTTTAAAAAGGTCTGGTTGGTTTCTCACATCAATAAGAATACTCAAAATAAAATTTTCCAGTGAAGCAGAGAAGAATTATTTACGACTGGAAACGGCGACTCCAATACAGTCTGTCCAGGAAACTTCGTATTAAAATTTGTCATTACTGTTAATGAACTGGTAAAGATTCTCAAACTTGTTCTAATGCCCTTTTTTCAGCCCAGTACACAACAGAAGATCCTACAATCCAAACAATATATTTTTTGAATATTTTAAAAAGGTCTGGTTGGTTTGTAACATCAATAAGAATACTCAAAATTTTCCAGTGAAGCAGAGAAGAATTATTTACAATTGGAAACGGCGACTCCAACAGTCTGTCCAGGAACCTTCGTATTAAAATTTGTCATTACTGTTAATGAACTGGTAAAGATTCTCAAACTTTTCTATTTTCAGTATTTGGAGAATTTGTAGAAGTAAACAATACATATATACTACATCCGAAAAGAGACAAAATGTTGAGAATCATATCTGTTGTGTGATTCTGAGATGCGTTGTTCCAAGAAATGTTTTTGTCCGTAATACGCTTACATATCTTACAACATGTCAGTGGATAAGCATACCAGGGTAGCTGATCTTTAATAGCATGTCTTTTTACATGCGTAATTTTACAGAGACAGATAGGACATGTTTTTCTTTTTTCTTTGAAGTTGTACCGGATAATTTGGTTGGGATTTCAGGTGGCATATTTTCATGAGGAGCATAGTCAGGTACAAATTGCCATTCTTCTTCCATCGTGATGCTAAATAGAAGATGCTACAAGGATATATATATACATGATCTCTGATTAAAATTTGTGCATATTCCCACCGAAGCAATGTCAATTAAGCATAAAAATATGAATTTATCTCTATATCATCAATGCCAAAACTATAATATGGCATAAAATATATATATTACACATAAAACGAAAATGTATATTTTCAGTCCTCATTTAGATCATAATCATCAAAATAAGCAGGGTTTCTTCGATTCCTCTTTCCTCTACATTCAGCAGGATTATCAAACAAAGACATCAGAGTATCCGACGCCATTGAATGAGAATTCTGAGATATGTTGGTTTGATCATCATCATAAAAAGTTTGGTTTTCATTAAAAAAAAAAAACGTCTGGAAGATTACAATCTTCAAGTTCATTGTGAACACTCTCATCAATGTCAAGATTTTCTAAAATTTTGTTTCTTAATCTACATAACCATACAGGAATATTTCGGTCTGTACATAATTTAATCCTGTCATGATGTTTGACCTTTTCTTTTTTTTCTGTTCTTGATCTTAAATGAATAGGTCATTTTTATTTCCTTTTTGAAATAGGGACCTTTCCATGGGGGCTTTAGTTTTGGGCTTTGACCCAATGTTAGTAGCATAATTTAATTTGTACACAATATCCCCACACTGATATCTATTATGTAAAGCTTTTAAATCATAGTCCCTTTTTTGTCTATGCTAAGAAGTTTTAAGATTTTCTCTAGCTTCACAATGAGTAGATTCTAACTTTGATTTGAGATCTTTCACATAAGTGTTTGTATCTTTTCCTTCCAAATTATCAGAGGTACCTAAAAATGTCCAATGGTTGAATGACATCTCTACCTAACATCATCTCATTTGGCGTAAATCCTGTTCGTCTTTTTTTTTTCAAGCCCTTATTGCACCTGCAATCTTTGGTTAATAACCATCCCATGTGTCTTGCTTATTTTTTAAATAACATCTTAGAGCTTGCAAAAGTGTTCTGTTGTACCTTTCTACCTGACCATTAGACAGGTTGGGGGGAAACGTAAATTCCGCTATAATAGTGGTATCTCACTATTATAGTGAAATTACGCTATATTTCCTGCCGTGGATACCCTCAATTTCATCCGATACCATGCAAGGCGTTTGAACCGCAAGTTATGGTGGGTATTAAAATGAACAAAAACTGTCATGCTTGCATGTTTTGAATTTTAATAAATTTTCTACCGTTGCGTTTAATAATGCGAGCACTCTTTTTTTAACGGAAGTTGCATTTTTAACATAGCAACCGATGATTGCGGGGGTATTTAAGCTTGTTTGAATCTCACTTATTGCTCATTAATGTGCACAAATTGATGCTTGTTACAATTGTCACCTTGCACTGAAAAGAGTTTATGGAATTGAACAAGAAAAAGATTATTTTTGTCTGCATGGTAACGGATATGGAGGCCCGTTATGGTAAACGGAAAGACACATTATGGCAAACATAAAAAATAGTATATTGATAAACTAGATTTCTATCCTTTTAACAAAATCAATTTATAATAAATAATCAAAAAAAAAAGAATTAATTATATAAAAGATCCTAGAAAATATATCTAATTTTTAATTTCGGCTGGTTAATTGTTTATTTCAGGAAAAAAGACTCAATTTATTTTGGTGTCGGGAATATTTGACAAGAGTGCCTATAACCTTATTTTAAAAAATGTTCAAATAATTATGATTTAACAATCTTTTTAACTCCACACAAATGTATTTTATTTAATACTATATGGTTATGCACTTAGGCAAGAATGATTTAACTTTAAAATCTGAGAGAAATAACAATAGTTTTTTCTTGTTATTTGAAAAAAATATTTATATCTAATTATATTAGTATGAAATGAAAATATATAGCAAAACATCACACTAAAAGTACTAATTTTTCAGACTTTTAGATTTATACCATTGTATTATTGTTTAGACCACAAGGAAACTTCAAATAACCAATCACCACTGCTCAATATTCAGCATAAAAAGTGTCTAAAACATATTTGACTCAATTCATTTTTCCACAATTAAAAATTGATGTAAAGCCTCAAATCGGCCGCAAAACAATTTAGCATTTGAAAAAGTACTTTCACAATTTTGAAAGCATATCCATGCAGTGGAAGTACAAGATATTCAAAGATGAACTAGAATCTTGAGAAGCGTATACTATAAACGTATTACATTTAGCTTTGTTTTCTATTTAGCAAGTTTGGTAGAAAACAGAGTCCGCTAATTCAAGTACATCGCTCACTGTCTTATATACCAACATCTATGACTAGAAACTTCAGACAGCTCTAAATCAAATCGACGCTAATTTGTTGAAAATTGAATTCCGCCAAATATTGTATACGACAAGTGTAATACATTTACAGTATTTTCATTTTCAATCAATTCTTTTATCATTGACTTCATAGAAGTCAAAACCGGGGGGGGGCTAAGCCCCCCACTTTTTTGCAAAGATAGACATTTTCTATGTATTGAAAATTGGGGTTTACCTTTTCTGTTGGTTTAACCCCCCCACTTTCAATTTGCTTTAGACTCCTATGGACTTTATTACATCGATGAATTCATCTGATGAGCAAATGCACTAAAATATCTATTCATAGAAATGACAATGAAATTGAAACATTATAACAATAACATTTTAAATTTGTTTCAAAATTTAAGCATTTTAAAAGATATAGTTAATTTATGATTTTCTACATGTAATCAATGAATTATTATACTGAAATATTACAAAATAAAATTTCTCAGTTCCCATATTCACTATATAACACAACCATGCACAAAAAGATCGGCCGCGGCAGCGTCGGATAATAATGGGTCTTTCCGTTTACGATAACGAGCCTCCATACCCGTAACCATGCTGACAAAAATAATCTTTTTCTTGTGTAATTCCATTAACTCTTTTCAGTGCAAGTTGACAATTGTAACAAGCATCAATTTGTGCACATTAATGAGCAATAAGTGAGATTCAAACAAGCTTAAATACCCCCGCAATCATCGGTTGCTATGTTAAAAATGCAACTTCCGCTAAAAAAAAGAGTGCTCGCATTATTAAACGCAACGGTAGAAAATTTATTAAAATTCAAAACATGCAAGCATGACAGTTTTTGTTCATTTTAATACCCACCATAACTTGCGGTTCAAACGCCTTGCATGGTATCGGATGAAATTGAGGGTATCCACGGCAGGAAATATAGCGTAATTTCACTATAATAGTGAGATACCACTATTATAGCGGAATTTACGTTTCCCCCCAACCTGTTAGATGCTGGATGATAGAGAATTGTTCTTGTTTTAGCAATTTGTAGAAGTTACAAATTTGATGCATAATAGCAACATCCATGTTTTTACCCTGATCAGTATGTAATTCTAATGGGCAACCTAACCTACAAATAAAATTGTCAACAAAATTCTTTGCAATAGGTTCTGCCCTTTGATTGGGTAAGGCGAAACATTCAATCCATTTTGTAAATTGTCAACAATTATTAGGACATTTATTACATTTCTTTGTTTCAGGTAAAGATTCTAAAATATCCATGTGTACTCTTTCTAAGGGAAAACCAGAATGATATTGTCATAACTGTGTCCTAGCTTTGATGTTGGCTCTTTTGTTTTCATTACACACGTTACAAGATATTACATATTCTGTACAATCTGAACGCATATTATACCAAATTGCATATTTTTTTTTTTCAAAAGTATATGTTTGTCCTAGATGTCCTGAAAGTTGAATGTCATGAAACAGTTCAAGGA
This sequence comes from Saccostrea cuccullata, assembly GCF_032062105.1. Lineage (NCBI taxonomy): Eukaryota > Metazoa > Mollusca > Bivalvia > Ostreida > Ostreidae > Saccostrea > Saccostrea cuccullata. Next base: position 125,521 of record NW_026933609.1, on the reverse strand, counting down.
TTTCTTGTTTCAAACTTTCTGGTACTACATATAACAATCTAGGTGTACTAGGATCTTCCCAGAAATAGTACAGAATGCCTTGCTTTATTTGTAATTGAGATTTGCACAACCAAAAATGTCTAATTGTCTAACTAGATAGCTGTAATTCTTGAATAGATGGTTCATATTTGTTTTTAGCCATAGTATTATATGACTAATGTCTCGATCTTGTTCTTGAGCACTTTTTATTCTTTTATTGTCTAATATGTTCGTAGGTTGATCTTTTGGTATTGTTTTTGTTCATTTTACCGATATGGGAACTACATAATCTACATCCTCCTCAAAAGTTTACCATTATTTCCTAGCTCTAGTACAAAAAGTGCAACCCCCACATAGAAGAGAATTGAGTGGAATATTTGCTTTATAATCATTACATGATGATGTTGGATTAGGAATTCTTGACAATGCATCTGCATTCTGATGATGTTTACCCGATCTATGTTGAATAACCATATTGTATTGGGCTAGTTCTTCTAACCACCTACATGTATCTAACTGACCTTGAATATTCTTAAAGTTCATTAGCCAGATAAGACTATTACGATCAGTCCTAACTACAAAAGGTCTTCCTAATAAATAATGTCTATATTCTCTGGCAAAAACAACAACAGATAGAAGTTCTTTTCTTGTTTTACAGTACTTTCTTTGTTGAGATGTTTAAACTTTACTAGCAAAACAAATTGTTTTTTTTTCTGTACCATTTTGAACTTGACTCAGTTCTGCGCCAATGCACTTATCAGAGGCATCTGTGTCTAATATTAACATTTCATCAGGATCGGGAAGATGCAAAACATATCATGTAAAAGAGAATCTTTAAACTTTTCAAATGCCTCTTGATGTTCAACAGTCCATTTAAATCCTGATATTTTATTGACCAGTTTGTGTAAAGGTTCAGCATACTCAGCGAAGTCTCTTACGTGATCTCGGTGGTAATTCACAAATCCTAAAAAAGACTCCAATTCTCTCACATCTGTAGGTACAGAAGGATATGGAGATAACGAACAGTATTCAATTTCAAAGTCCATAAAACAATACAAAATAAGAGCAGAGCAAACACGGACCCCCGAAACATCAGAGGTGGGATTAGGTGCCATGGAGGAGTGAGCATCCCCTGTCGACCGGTCACACCCGCCGTGTGCTCCTTGTCTTGATCAGGAAATAACGGAAAAAATCTGTAGTCAATTCAATTCAGTGTATAAATAATGGACTAGCAATTGGTATGAAAAACGTCAGTCAGCATTTGACTCAATGATACATTGTATTTGCTGACAAGGTCATTGTATCGACCTTAGAACTTACGAAATGATCACTTTAAACGAGACTGTTGATATTCTTGTTTCATCAACTTCTTGTCAATAATTTACCTCGTTTTAGAAATTGTTCATACGTAGAGCATGCTCTTGCGTATCGAATCAACTGAGATATAGGGGTCCCCTTCCAAGGGGAGATAATCAAGAAAATTTCAAACGAAGCCCATGGGCCTTATAGGTCACCTGAGCATCATGCAACAACTTTCCAACGATTGAATTTGGTTCATGTTTTAAACTGGATATCATGGCACTCACAAATTTAAAGTGGCACCATTGCTAATTATAACTTTACACTTAACATGTTTAGTTTGGTTACTTAATGCCTTTCAACTAATCAGTAATATTCAGCTATAAGCAGAAGTGCCACTACCACACATGAACCCTTGACCCTTGGTCCACCCACATTACACAATTTTGGAAAAGGCACCCTAAAATGCTTTTGATCACTACCAAGGAGCAGATTTCAAACAATTAATTCATTTTCAGTAAATAAGTAGAGCCCCCACCCCCTCAATGGTATCCTTGACCCAGGGGCCTTGAAATTCACAATTCAGGAAGAATGGCCCTTGCTCATTATAGCTATATAGGTAGTTCATCTCCTATACCCACGAGCAGAGAAGATTTTTTTAAGAAATAATGCATAATAATGCATTTTCTCTATATAATCAATAGAGCCACGCCCTAACACCAGAACTCCTGACCCTGGGGCCTTGAAATTCACAATTTTGGAAGAGGCATTCTTGCTCATCATAACTATGTACTTACTTGGTTAAGTTAATACCCAGGAGCAGAAAAGATTTTCAAAGAATTAATGTATTTTCACTATATAATCAATAGAGCCCCCCCTAACACCAGAAACCCTGACCCTGGAGCCTTAAAATTCATATTTTGGAAGAGGCAGTCTTCCTAGTTATAACTATATACCTAGTTAGTTTGTTCAATACCCAGGAGCACAAAAGATTTTAAAGAAGTAATGCATTCTCTATATAATCAACAGAGCCCCGCCCTAACAACAGAATCCCTGACCCTGGAGCCTTGAAATTTATAATTCTGGAAGAAGCATTCTTGCTCATCATAACTAGCTCACATACCCCACGCTCCCCCAAAACTTGACGGTGAAACACATAATGAAAGGCACTGCTAGTGCATTTTAAATACATAGTATAGATCAAAAAGGGCAATAATTGCAAAAAAATCTTCACATCAAAATGTCTTGCATATGAGGACATTTAAATGTGGAATGAAGTTTCCAGATAAATAATTGAATCAAAATTTTTTGGCATTATACAAATCCAAACATTAATTTGAAGTGGGGGCGGGGGGGGGGGGGGGGGGGGGTGAGAAATTTTCTTGAATAATAGGCAAAACTCTTTGGGATAAAATAATGGAATATGTCCTAAATATCTGCATAGTTTGACAAAACTATGTACAACAGTTTAAGAGGAGTGGTGCTGACAAACTGTTCATCTGTATATTCAAAATATGGCCAAAAAGTCTAAGTTGGAAAGTGTGGAAATTCCCGGAAAAATAAAGAAATCGGAATTTCCTGGTAATAAGCACATCTACATATTGTGTCCTAAATATCTGCAAAGTTTGACGAAATTCTTTGCAGTGGTTTATGAGGAGTTGCGCTGACAAACTGTTCATCTCTATATAAAAGGTATGGCCAAAAACCTAAGTTTTTAGTGCAAAAAGTCCCGGAAAAAATAAAGGAATCGGAATTTCCTGGTAATATGCACATCTACATATTGTGTCCAAAATATCTGCAAAGTTTGACGAAATTCTGTGCAGCAGTTTATGAAGAGTTGCGCTAACAAACTGTTCATCTCTATATAAAAGGTTTGGCCAAATGCCTAAGTTAAAAAGTACGGAAAGTCCCGGAAAAAATAATGGAATCGGAATTTCCTGGGAATATGCACATCTACATATTGTGTCCTAAATACCTGCAAAGTTTGACGAAATTCTGTGCAGCGGTTTATGAGGAGTTGCGCTGACAAACTGTTCATCTCTATATTCAAGGTATGGCCAAATGCCTAAGTTAAAAAATGCGGAAATTCCCGGAAAAAATAATGGAATCGGAATTTCCTGGTAATATGCACATCTACATATTGTGTCCTAAATACCTGCAAAGTTTGACGAAATTCTGTGCAGCGGTTTATGAGGAGTTGCGCTGACAAAAAAGAGGACTGACTGACTGACTGACGGACGGGTCAAAAACATTATACCTCCCGCAACTAGTTGCGTGGGGTATAACTATGTACTTACTTAGTTTATTTAATACACAGAAGCAGAGAAGATTTTCAAAGAATTAATTATTTTCACTATATAATCAATAGAGCCCCGCCCTAAGACCAGAACCCCTGACCCTGGGGCCATAGAATTCACATTTTGGAAGAGGCAGTTTTCCTAGTCGTAACAATATACTTAGTTAGTCTGTTTAATACCCAGGTGCAGAGAAGAAAATTTTTAAAGAAATAATGCATTTCCTCTATATAATCAATAGATCCCCGCCGTAACACCAGAACCCCTGATCCTGGGGCCATAGAATTCACATTTTGGATGACGCAGTCTTCCTAGTCATAACTATATACTTAGTTTGTTTAATACCCAGGAGCAGAGAAAAAGATTTTTAAAGAAATAATGCATTTTCACTATATTAATAGAGCCCCGTCCTCATAACAGAATCCCTGGGGCCTTGAAATTCACAATTTTGGAAGAAGCATTTTGCTCGTCATAACTATGTACTTACTTAGTTTATTCAATACCCAGGAGCAGAGAAGAAGATTTTTAAAGAAATAATGCATTTCACTATAAAATCAATAAAACCCCGCCTTAGCACTAGAACCCCTGACCCTGGGGCAATAAATTTCACAATTTTGGTAGAGGACTCAATGGTCATTACATTCAAGCTAACAGCTTGACTGCTCGATGTCCAGGAGTAAAGAAGATTTTTAAAGATGGCATTAATGGGTGGGGTCATTAAAAACCTTCTCAAAAACTACTGGGACAGAAAAGCTGAACCTTATATGGATGCATCCTTGGGTAGTGAAGATTCTAAATTGTTCAAATCATGACCCTTTAGGATTGTCAAGGTCAAGATATGTATTACAAAGGGGGAAATCAATTAAATAACAGATTGGCCAAAGTTACTCTGTGCTGCCTTAGGATGCAGCCAGTTAACCACGCAACATAATGATATAAATCTTTATTGTTGATGTAATGTAATGGTAAAAAGCTGTAACAAACAAAATAAACAAATTAAGTCTCTGAATTAACAGTGTTCTTTACATGCACATAGCTGAATTGTTAACATTAATGGTGATAACGGGTTTCCATAGAATAAGGTTTACTTGTATTACAGAAAACATGATAGATGATACAAATAATGATTAAAATAGCAATCAAATACTTTCTATTCAACTTCGATATACAATAAAGCTGTTTTACATTAATTTGAGTAGAAGTATAATAACGATACACAGTGATCATGACTAGAACTCCAACACAGAGATCCATCGATTATTATAATATTTAGACAATAAACTGCTATCAGAGAATAGATAAAATTATTTCTGATATACAAAACACAAAAATTTCACGAAATATGAACTTACACTGTGGTCAGCAGCAAGTATTTAAACAATGCAAACAAAAGTGTTGCAGAGCCGCAACCATGCGGTCTACATTATAAACCGGAAAGAGAAGAGTTTCAAAATATTCGAACTAGGCAGCCGGGACAGAACATACTCAGGTGAGCGATGTGGCCCATGGGCCTCTTGTTGAATCTTACAAGGACTTATGACAATGTCGAAATCAGGTAGTTTGTCAAATCTAATTGGTATATTAATACTAGATCTTAGTGGAATCACAACTTTCTTTTTCGTTTGAACTCTAAAAATGTCTATCTTTTCTTTGCTTTCATTTGCAACACATTTTGCAGAGATGATGCAATTTCCAATGGACAAAGAAAAATTTTTCAAATTTATATTTGCCTTAAAGTGCTCTAATAAATCAAGGCTTAATACAATGGGATCTTCTATATTTGCAACCACAACGTTCTACCTAGTTCGGATATTTCCTAATGACAAAGTTACATTTTGCATGATTTGACAGATCTGAGAGTCTAAATTGCTTTTGCTTAATATACCCTTTAAAAGAATGTGACCTTTAAATTCTGGATTCGGAAGGAATTTCTTGTAAAGATCTGTACTAATGACAGAAATTTGTGCTGCAGTATCTACTACTGCATCTGTTGCAACATTTTGAACCTTAACTGGAGGGTTTTGTACTCAAAAGTTTTACGGGATTTAAATTAAGTATGGGGTTCTGGCCTGGATGTGTTGATGTGAGCTGAAGAATGGCCTGGGTGTGTTGATGTGAGCTGAAGAATGGCCTACTTCCTCAGCTTTTGAAAGTTTAATTTTTTTTGTGATCTTATTGGTGACTGTGGGGGTGATCTTGATCTTGAGTGTCTTTGGTATGAACAATCTCTTGCATAATGACCTATCTCACCACACTTGAAACATTCACTCCTTCTCTCTCTCTCTCTCTCTTTCTCTCAGGACTATATGATCTTAATTGATCATCTTTTGTTGGAGATCGTGTTGGTGATCTGTTTCTGGTAGGAGATCGAGATGGTGACCTGTATCTTTGTCTTGGTTCCCTCTCTGCCTCAGTCAATTCAATCTTTTTTAAAATTTCCATAAGTAATCTTTTGGACTCTTTATCGTCATTTTCCAGGGCTGTCATTCTTGTCTTCAGTGCGGGTACACTTTTAGGTGTTGTTCTGTTAATAACCCTTATGCTCGCATCTTCGTGGTGTGTACTTAGAGTTGAAATTTCTTCTGACTTTTCTTGAAAAGTAACCCTTCTGATTTCTTTGTTAGTCCCCATTATTAACTTCTGGTTGGTGGTGGCACTTTTCATATGTTGGACTGCCTCATCCAATGTTTTTAGGTTTTTGTCTAATGTGACCAGTGCCGCTCTTTTTTCCCTACAACCCCTTAGGAAGGCATCGATGGTAATGGTGCTCCTTTAGTATTCTGGTGTGTCTGGGTAACCGTCATTTGTAAGGTCTTCAATTCTCTCAGCGAATTCTTCTAAGGTCTCGTCTGTGTTCTGCTGTATTTCTTGTAACTGCCTTCTGATGATGTTGGGCTTATCTTTCTTGTCAAACCTCTCCGCCTTTTTGTGAAACGCAACTTAGTCCGATTGTCGGGTTTAGTCACTGATTTAGTCCGGACTAAGCTTATGACTGGTCGTAGGCCTTTTTGAGAAACGAGACCCTGAATATCAAGCAGGCAAACCGTTAGCATGAATGTAATGAGCATTGAGTCCTCTATCAAAATTGAGAAATTCATGGCCCAAGGGTCAGGGGTATTGTACTAGGGCGGGGCTATATAGATTATATAGTGAAAATGGATTATTTCTTTGTAAATCTTCTCCTCTGTTCCTCGGTATTAAATAAACTAACTAAGTACATAGTTATGATGAGTCAGAGTGACACTTCCACAATTGTGAATTTCATGGCCCAATGGTCAGGGGTTCTGGTGTTAGGGCGGGGCTCTATTGATTATATAGTGAAAATACATTATTTCTTTGAAAATCTTCTGCTTCTGGGTATTAAATAAACTAACTAAGTACACAGTTATGATGAGTCAGAGTGATTCTTCCACAATTGTGAATTTTACGGCCTAATGGTCAGGGACTCTGGTGTTAGGGCGGGGCTGTATTGATTTTATAGTGAAAATGCATTATTTCTTTGGAAATCTTCTGCTCCTGGGTATTAAATAAACTAACTCAGTACATAGTTATGATGAGTCAGAGTGATTCTTCCAAAATTGTGAATTTTTTGGTCTAATGGTCAGGGGTTCTGGTGTTAGGGCGGGGCTCTATTGATTATGTAGTGAAAATGCATTGTTTCTTTGAAAGCCTTCTTCTCTGCTCCTGGATATTAAATAAACTAACTAAGCACATAGTTACGATGAGCAAGAGTGCCTCTTCCAAAATTGTGAATTTTATGGCCCCAGTGTCAGGGGTTCTGGTGTTAGGGCATGGCTTTTGAATATATTGTGAAAATGCATTAATTCTTTCAAAATCTTCTTCTCTGCTCCTGGGTATTAAATAAACTAATTTAGTATAAAGTGAATTTCATGGCCCCGTGTCAGAGGTTTTGCCATTTGGTGTAGGGAGGGCTCTTTTGATTATATAGTGAAAATACATTAATTAATTGAAAATATTTTCCTTTGCTCCTGGTTATAATGCTAATGATCCAAGTATATATATATATATATATATATATATATATATATATATATATATATATATATATATATATATATATATATGAAGAAAGGTGCATCTAGCAAAATGGTTAATTTTATGCCCCCTGGGTCAGAGGTATCGGAGGGGGGGAAACATAGTATAAAAATAAATTAATGCTTTGAAATCTGTTCTTTGGTATTAATTAACCATTTATATGATATAAAATTTATAATGAAATTTCCAAAATTTTGAAATATGTGGCTCCAGGGTCAGTGGTTGCTTTGGGCTGGGGTGCACAACTGGTTATACTGTGGAAGTGCATTTTCTCTTGATACTCTGATCTACCTCTGGGTATTAAGTAAATAGAGTAAGCATGCCAAGTTTATAATTATTATAAGCAGTTGTGCCTCTTTTAAAATTGTGATTTCATGGCATCTGGTTTAAGGACCCTCCACACACCCACAGCTTATGTTCTCATATTATTGAGCATTACTTTTAACAAGCATATCAACCTTTAAAAACTGTCCAGGGATTAAAATGTAATTTATACTCATTTTTTAAAATAATTATTTCACAAGTTTCAAGAAATTTTTCCCAAGGCGTTTTCATACCTAGCACAACAAATTTTGTCTTACCCTTTCTTATACTTTTAAGCTCACAGAATAACCATAAAAACTTCATTTTATCGATCAACATATTTTTTACATTTATTTTTTTTATTTTTTTTTTTTTTAAAGTACATAAAACTCATTTTCTCTAAAATACATCTCGAGGAAAATCAATCAAGACTCCTTTTGTAGAGAAGAAACATTAATGAATTAGATTACATCAAAAAATGGAATTAAAATTCATTGCACTGATGTAGAAAAAATATTTTCAAAATCTTTGGTATCAAAGTTCCTTTTTGGAGTTATCTTTCCTGTTGCCCTGGACTCAAAAACTTTGGCAAGTCTCCGCATACGTCACCATACTATATTTAGTAATAACTGGCCACTGAACTGGACAGATATAAAAGAGGAAAACTAGAAACGCACACTATTTTATCAATATTTATAAACACACAATGAGATAATGTATTATTGAAACGCACAAATTAGTGTACCAAACTTTCAACTACTGTAGATCACTAAATTTTCGCGACACCTTATTTTCGCGAGATAGTCATTGACTCTTAATAAGCGAGACAAAATTTTCACGAATTGTGGTTATTGCTCTATATAATCTTAAGGAATACTATTCTACGCAAGAATTAAATTTTCGCGAGCTTTCTGTCTCGCGGAATTACGCGAAAATAAAGTTCTCGCGAATAAAAAGTGATTTACAGTATCAAAACAGACTCGGTTAATTAGCCTGAAAGTATGAATAACCTAAACGTTTATATATATTTCAACAAGATGTGTTTGTGAAACACTATGCGCCGGCGGCAACAAAGTTAAAATAACATATTTTTAGCTTATAGGTCACAGTCAAGGTCACAAGGTCATTGATCTTGGTGTCATTTGAAAGAACTTGATTAGTGAAGTATACATACCAAATATGAAGTTTCTATCTCTCATGGTTCAAAAGTTATGGAGATCGAAGGATCAAAAAAGCTATTTTTAGCTATAGGACACAGTCAAGATCACAAGGTCATTGACCTTGGTGTCGTGTGAAAGGGCTTAATTAGTTGAGTATCTATGCCAAATATTAGGTCTCTTTCTTTCTTCGTTCAAAAGTTATGGCGAAGGTTAAAGTTTGCCGACAAAAAAGCTATATTTAGCGTATAGGTCACAGTCAAGGTCACAAAGACATTGACTTTGGTGTCATTTAAAAGAGCTTAATCAATGGTGTATGCATATCAAATGAAGTCTCCGACTTTTATGGTTCAAAAGTTATGGCGAAGGTGAAAGTTTGCAGAAAAAACTATTTTTAGCATATAGGTCACAGTCAAGGTCACAAAGTCATTGAACTTGGTGTCATTTGAAAGAGCTTACGGTAATTAGTGGTGTATGCATACCAAATATGAAGTCTCTATCTTTTATGGTTCAAAAGGTTGGCGAAGGTTAAAGTTTGCAGAAAAAAAATATTTTCAGCATATAGGTCACTGTCAAGGTCACAAGGTCATTGACCATGGTGTCATTTAAAAGAGCTTAATTAGTGGAGTATGCATACCAAATATGAAGTCTCTTTCTTTCATGGTTCAAAAGTTATGGCGAAGGTTAAAGTTTGCAGACAAACAGATAAACAGACAGACAGACAGGACAAAAACAATATACGCCTCGGATCTTTCGATCCGGGTGCATAACAATTTACACTGTACATGTTCCAGTAAATGTTCAACCAAGCCTTTTTTAACAGCAGTGAAGGAAAAACTTCAAGAGTACTATGCAACAATATATTCAAGAAGTGGTGTGAATCAGATGTGGATACTTATAAATTCCAAAGAACTTTTGGACAATTTGAAATCACAAGATTTCACCAAAATCAACAGCTTAAAAACTTACGACTTTTCAACTATATAAACAACCATTCCTCACGATAAAATATTTACATTCAGTGTAATTTTCCTTATGAAATCCATTAGAATCCACGACGTTCAAATTTCTATAACACACGCGAAACCTTGTCACCGCACGTTAGAATACACAGTAGGAACTACATGCATTTTCAATACTCTAGGAACACCAAAATGTAAAATGTTTTATTTCAATTTAATGAAAAACTACAACCCTGAAAAATTAACGAAAAAATTAACGTAATGTGCATTAAGAATTTATTTGTCACTTTTATTCCTCGCAATGTTTGTTTGCGTTATTTAACTTTGCAATGTCATTTAACGTCATTTGACGTCACAAACGGCTCTTACATCTATTAATCACGGCAGTTTTGAAGGGCGCTAACTTCACATTTAAGATTAACGAAATAAGAAATTATGAAAAAAGAAAATTAGAGAATGTAAATATAAGCATTGAATTCATATTTTTGGATGTCTTCGGTCCTATAACACACCTGGCCGTGCCGACAAATTATCATACCGCGCTAACGCGCGGTATTCAATTTGTCTGCACGGCCAGGTTTCTGATTGACAATATCTATGTGGTTTTTGGTGACCAGCTCTTCCAACAATCTGTTGGAATTCCCATGGGTACCAATTGCGCTCCGTTATTAGCAGACCTTTTTGTGTATTCATGTGAAGCAGAATTTGTGCAAAATCTTATGCGTGTCAAGAAGAAAATACTTGCTGTGGCAATCAACTCAATATTTAGATATATCGACGACGTATTGTCAATTAACAATGGTAATTTTCATTCCTATGTCGATACGATACATCATTGGGAACTTGAGATAAAAGATACCACTTAGTCTGACACATCTGCTTCGTACGTTGATATTTTACTTGAAATAGACGTTAATGGAAATCTAACAACCAAGCTCTATGATGAACGTGATGACTTTTACTTTTCTATCTACAATTTCCCTTACTTATGCAGCAATATACCTTCGTCACCTGCAAACGGTGTTTTTATACCTTAGTTGATTCGATACGTAAGGGCATGCTCTGCGTATGAACAATTTCTTAAACGAAATAAGTTATTGACAGACATGTTGATAAAACAAGAATATCAGCAGTCTCGTTTAAAGTCATAATTTCGTAAGTTCTTTGGTTGATACATTGACCTTTGACAATTGAGCCAAATGCTGACTGACGTTTTTCATAATAATTGTTAGTCCATTTTTATACATTTATTTGACGACAAATTTTTCCGTTATTTCCCGATCATGACAAGGAGCAGACAGCGGGTGTGACCAGTCGGCAGGGGATGCTTACTCCTCCATGGCACCTGACCCCACCTCTCATGTTTAAGAGGTCCGTGTTTGCTCTCCTCCTGTTTTGTATTGTTTTATGGACTTTGATATTGAATACTGTTCGTTATCTCCATATCCTTCATGTACTTCATGTATTGGAGGCTCTGTGAGTTGTTGCAACACTTTGCAGTTCTACAGAGCGATATAAGCATTGTAGGTGATGTTCAAAATGATCGATATCAGGCTTTCTTAGGAAAACTTTTGTCGCTGTGGAATGATTTTCTGTAAAACTTCACTGTCACAAAACCAACAGAAACCACTCTTCACATCAACTGTGGGCACCTTTTCCATTGCTCTACAAATTACTACAATAAATGAAACCAAGATTGTAAGTTGCATAGGGCATGCTCTAAGGAAAGACATGCGAAAGGGCTATCATATTGAACATATGTAAGTCCAGTTACTTTTCAGTATGATGCTGATATATATGGGAATATCTGACTTCACATATGTTAAAAACTGCATTTCATAGTGGACTGCAACAATCTGGACTACATGTATGTCTGCAACTCCTGTAATAAAATTATACTGTAAAGCATACATGTACTCACAAAATCTAATAGATAGTTCACATCAGATTTAAGATATCACGATATTTACATGTTTTGTTCATAAATACCTAGGCCAGTTGTTTCTAAATAATTCTGGTGTAATCATCCAATTGTAAATGCATTTATATAACTGCTGGAGAGGGAGGAGGGATTGCTTCAACTAATGATGTTGGAAATCCTACAAGATCAACACCTGGCTGATATGTAACACCTTCCCTCATTTCCATTACATCTTCTTTCAATTGCTTTGTTCCTTTTCTCTCAGCACGTCTCCTTTTGAATGCACGCGTCACCTTTTCACTTTCTTCCCTTTACCGTATTTTCTCTCCTTTACAACGTTTACAAGATGTAACATGTGGCTTTTTAATTGAGGAACATCCCATAAACATTTCTGCGAAGAACTGCTAGTCAAAAATGCGTCTGCCATGCAGAATATATTCACAAACACGGTCAACTTTTTGGGCGTCTGTTGAAGATTCAGCGCAAGATTTATTTATCAAGCTTGTTCTGATTCATACAATGTCAAACTTGCACTATCTGACATAAAATGAGCTTCATTTTTGTTCATATCAGTCCCCAAATTGTTCTTTTTCATTGTTTTGAACCTGCCATTCCTGAATCGATTTCGACCTTCCATCACTAACAATGTGTGTTATTTATCTCTAAATAGAAAAGAGTTCCAGAAGACCTACAAAAGTTTCGGTAGGTAAAAACGGAATTCTGAAAAAAACGGAGAAGATGAGAATGTTTATGAACCTTACGAGAATTTAAAGACGGTGCGGTTTATATCCAGATAACTTGTTTAGAATCAAATAGTTTATTAATTGTTTGTTATTTATTGGAGAAAAGGTCTATTGATTTTATAGTCTTGCGTTTTTCTGCTTTGGAGACAAGCAGCCGTGTCATTATGTATGTTAGGATTCCCTCTGATATTCTTGACAACACCACAGAATAATAAACAACGATTTTCTACTAAACATGGCATTATGAGTATCAATAGCTCTGGTGGCATATTTTCCACGATGTGCGCTAGCGCGCATTAAGGAATATGCCAGCGGAGCAATTGCTATTCATAACGCCGTGTTCACTGAAAAATATTGTTTATTTCGTAAATGTTCAGAAACGACTAATTGATATTTTTATTTCACAGTTTAGAAATTTAACTGTTTGCACTGACAATATGCAATTTGAAACGTCTGAATACTGTAATATTCAAAGAGATAATTTAAAATATTTGACATCAACAAAATAAAAAACGGGTATATGCAGGTACTGAGACAGTTGTTAAAACAAATGTAATTTTGACAGTATCTAGTAGAATTTACTACATTGGACAATCTAATAAGTATGCATTTTAAGTTAAATGGTTTCAAAATAGACCATTATTAGTAAATAATGTATAAGACAATATTCATATACCAACATTTTCATAGGCTGAACTTATTACGAAAAGACGAAGGGATAAACAGAGAGTGATTTGAATGACTCAAATGAATCCCACCATATGGCATCCCTTCCAAAAGAGTGGTGAACTTTCAAGCATCTGCAGTGAGTAGTTGCTGAGAATAATTCGTCGGAAACTTGTTCTTATGAAAGAAGATGGCACACACGTAGACGCCAAGCTAGGATGTGAAGGAAAATCATGTATAAACAGGAGAGCTTCGTAAGTATTAAAATTTAAGGGGGCCCGCTCCGAATAAAAGAAATGAAGAAAACAAAGAAAAAACAAAAGTTTTTTCTGCGAATAAAAGGAAAAGAACTAATGTACAATCTTTGAAAGATAAATTTAAAGCTTGCAAATTTGCGATTATTAAGAATAATATACATGTACTTTAAGGAAATTTTGTAGAGCTGTTTATGGACAATTCGGGGGAAAATAGTTTCTGAGAGACGTAGAAAATACTAGAAATTAAGGGTCCTTTATTACTAGTTATTTCGCGACATTGGACTTGGACGACAACAGAAACAAACATGATCAGATAAACCCTGTAAAAGGTTAAGGATGTCTAAAAATAGTCAATAAAACAAGTCAATAATTGTTTTGGCGTGCTTGTCATGGCCATTTAATGAAATATTAGATATAATACAATGTATGCGCCGATGATGATTATATGGCAGCATAGGTAAATGAATATGGATAATCATAAGCAAGAGAAATACCATCTTGATCCAAGGAGCCTGGAAAAAACAGTACCCCCCGGAGACAGCATTCTTTGCAAAATTATGCTTAACAAAGTTAAAAACACCACACACAACTGGAACTTTGAAAGGTCTGCCAAGCACATCAATAAGGTGGATCCTATTCAGCATTTGATCCATGCCATGACGCTGAAACGAGAAATTAAACGAAAACGAGAAAAACACCAAAAGAAAATTTACATTGCAATAAAACATGACATATATGCTTAAGGGGAATATAAAATCGACTCAGGGGGAGGGAGGGTGGGTTTAAAAATTTTGTGCGTCTGCTTCTCTCAAATTACGGAATAGAAAGGAATATTCTAGAAGACATGCGCATTCAACAAATATTTTTGAGCACCGAACCCGATGAATTATGAACGTAATGATTAGGAGTTATCGATCTTAGCATATGTAAAAAACTAAGCTGCGCGAAATAACCAGGTTTATCCATATTTGATAAACTCCATTATTTCGCGACATTGGACTTGGACGACAACAGAAACAAACATGATCAGATAAACCCTGTAAAAGGTTAAGGATGTCTAAAAATAGTCAATAAAACAAGTCAATAATTGTTTTGGCGTGCTTGTCATGGCCATTTAATAAAATATTAGATATAATACAATGTATGCGCCGATGATGATTATATGGCAGCATAGGTAAATGAATATGGATAATCATAAGCATGAGAAATACCATCTTGATCCAAGGAGCCTGGAAAAAACAGTACCCCCCGGAGTTTGCAAAATTATGCCAAATGGGTCAAGGGACCAAGTCACATGACCCATCCGCCACAAACTAACATTGGGGCGGCAATTTTGCAGCCCAAAGTAACAATAAAAGCACAAATTGTGCACACAAAATTTGGTACTAATTGCACCGAAATTATGCCAAATCGGCTAAGTCACATAAGGCACAAATTGTGCACAAAAAATAAGGTACAAATTGCACCAAAATTATGCCAAATCGGCTCAAGTCATTTAAAGCACAAATTGTGCACACAAAATAAGGTACAAATTGCACCAAAATACAATTGGCTCATGACAAGCATCAAGGAAATGTTGACGAAACAAAATTACAACCATGAAATGATCCAAAGCATTCCTCAAAGTATTGATAAAAATACTGTTTCCCAAATCTGACAAATGAACTCCATCTTTTCTAAATAATTCCTTGCATTGAGCTCTAATATCTGGATAACTGACTGATGCACCCCGACCCTGAAACTTATTTAGCACAAATGTAGCACAGGCACTATTAATTCTACGTCTACAGTTTTGTCCTTCTGTATTTGCAAGACAATTAATCCAATTATTTCGAGGCAAAATATGTGACCAAATTTTAAAAGTTTGTGGAGGTAAATTAGCAATATTTGCCAAAGTTGACTTGTAATATTTTTGAAGACCCCTTAATGTATTGTGAGCCTGACCAATATTATTGCCCCCACAATGTATAATAATAATCTTTGGCTTCTTGTCACGAGCTAACAAAAATTCAATTGTGGGATATAATTGCTCCCAGACCATACCCCGAATTCCATGCCACAAGATGTTGGAAGACTCCTGCCCAAGATTCTCTTGATTTGAATTCTTCGCATATATGTGAGCCCAATGAATAATTGACGAGCCTATGATCCAAATCGAATCTAAATATAAAATTTAAAATTGATGAGCAAATTAAACACTTATTATTATTATTTTTTTTTTTGAATTGTAACTTTGTGTCATATGACAATACATATACAGTGTAACTCAATGTAAATTTACAACGAACATGGTCTTATGTACGATTTGTAAGCTGCTGACTGCCACCTTCCCATCTGCTTAATATGATCCTCTGAAAACCCTTTTGTATACAAGTGAGTTGCACCCCCAATGCGAAATGAGTGCGTCTTAAATTGAGTTGACTGTATATTCAGAAACTGCAAAGCTTTGTTTAACATGGACGAAAACTGGTATTCGGTTAAGGGTTTGGAATTTAAATGAGAGAAGTAGGACACCCTTTTTACATTGGTACTTAATGCAGCAAACGTCTGCAAAGATTGAAACAATAAATTTGTATCATTTGATTTTTTCACATGCACAAATGCCCCCGCACCAATTTGATCAGTCTTAGATGTTTTGATAAAGATTTCAATGGTATCACTAGATACAGTTATATGCTGGACACCCAAAGCCACCACTTCACTCACCCTTAGTAATGCAAAGAAAGCCAATGCAAAAGCAGACTGAAATAAAGCTGCTTCAAAATCAGAAAAACACAAATGTGGCAAAACACTGACAATGCTATTCAACAAAGGTAATGTAATTGGTTTTCTTATATCCTGAGACGGATTACATCTCTTGTAACCAGCTAACAACTTCTTAATAATAAATGAATCCACTGGATTCTGCCAACCATGCAAGTTAATGACGAAACTGATTCCTGATAAATAGCATTTGACAGTAGAAAAAGCCATATTACTCTCTGACAGATATGCTATAAAATTAATCATGTGATCAACGGGTGGGGGCCATATCTGCTGAGATGACAACTGTTGTCTAAAATTGAAAAAAACTTTGCAATCCCTGACGGTATACATTCGCTGTATTTTGAGATACACTGGCCTGCAGAAGACTGGCTACAGTTCCTGAATAGCTCTCCAAAACTGAATAGGTACCATGGAGGGAAAGGGGTCTGCCCAAGGAGCCAATTGACGAAACCTGGTCCACTGAAACCGAGAAATAGCATCTGCAATTTCATTTTTAACACCTGGTATATGTTGAGCTTTTATTTGTACATTAAACTTGAGGGTCTGCAGAACTAACATCCGGACTAATATCATAATTCTTTTGTTTTTTGATGATTTGTTATTAATGATGTACACCAAAGATAAATTGTCAATATGAAGTAGGAGTTTTTTGTTCCTTAAGCTTTCAGCCCAAATCATAACCCCTAATACAATTGTTTATTTCGTAAATGTTCAGAAACGACTAATTGATATTTTTATTTCACAGTTTAGAAATTTAACTGTTTGCACTGACAATATGCAATTTGGAACGTCTGAATACTGTAATATTCAAAGAGATAATTTAAAATATTTGACATCAACAAAATAAAAAACGGGTATATGCAGGTACTGAGACAGTTGTTAAAAAAATTGTAATTTTGACAGTATCTAGTAGAATTTACTACATTGGACCATCTAATAAGTATGCATTTTAAGTTAAATGGTTTCAAAATAGACCATCATTAGTAAATAATGTATAAGACAATCATCATATACCAACATTTTCATAGGCTGAACTTATTACGAAAAGACGCAGGGATAAACAGAGAGTGATTTGAATGACTCAAATGAATCCCACCATATGGCATCCCTTCCAAAAGAGTGGTGAACTTTCAAGCATCTGCAGTGAGTAGTTGCTGAGAATAATTCGTCGGAAACTTGTTCTTATGAAAGAAGATGGCACACACGTAGACGCCAAGGTAGGATGTGAAGGAAAATCATGTATAAACAGGAGAGCTTCGTAAGTATTAAAATTTAAGGGGGCCCGCTCCGAATAAAAGAAATGAAGAAAACAAAGAAAAAACAAAAGTTTTTTCTGCGAATAAAAGGAAAAGAACTAATGTACAATCTTTGAAAGATAAATTTAAAGCTTGCTAATTTGCGATTATTAAGAATAATATACATGTACTTTACGGAAATTTTGTAGAGCTGTTTATGGACAATTCGGGGGAAAATAGTTTCTGAGAGACGTAAAAAATACTAGAAATTAAGGGTCCTTTATTACTAGATATTCAAATTAAAGCCATGGTGGAGTCGTGAATCATAAGAAGTCAGAGGGGCATCGATATGCAGAAGAGACAAAGAAAAATCGGGAATCCTGTCCTTGTGAAAACACCAAAAACATTACAGACTCTAAATAAAACTGTATATTCTTGTTTGAAGAATCGTTTTTGGAATGCTTTTGCCATGATAGCAAAATGCGGCAGACAACTCTAATTTTGCATGGATGGCCTTACTCGACCAAAAAAAAAAAGATTTCAATTTTGGTAATACGTAAAAAAACGAAAACAAAGTAGCAAGGAGTTCATCAAAGCTATTTCTGCTGTAGAGAGATGGAAAATTGAATTAAATCTTTAAAAAGGCGAAGTTATGTACCTTCATTTCAGAAGGTAGCACTGATGTCTTGAAGGTAGAAAACGAAATTGTACAATTTAATCATATCTCGCATGTACCTGTACTGGCGCACTGCAACATTACATGAATACAAAGCATATTTTTTCATTCTCAAATAATTTAAAATAATTATAAATTCATTTTTTTAATTTTTTCCCTTCTTAAATGTGTCCTTGTAACAAGACCGTGTCATCGTAACAAGACATGCTATTATAATATGATTTTTGCGCCTTAAAGTGCACCCCGTTTTCTTGCCAGGGGCATCACATTTGCCAATTTCAAAACGAATTCGAACCACATAACAAAGTCCTTTAAAAATGTAGCAGATGATGCGTCCAAATTCAAGCATCTTAATCCAGTTTGGCCATTCTATCTTTTAAAATGCATACCTTAATAATCAAATTAAACATCGTTCGATAGCAGGCGCATTTGGTTATTTAAAATGTGCCTGCAATTATTACTAATTAAATTTATTTAAGTGGTTCAAATTTTCTTATATCAATATATTTTCATTACAACATACTTTTTTCAACAAATACAAGACATATATGACATAATAATTGCTGAAAAAGTACTTTTGTTCTACAAGTTCATTAATTAACTGACATTACTATCATCACTCTATTTCTTTAAAAAGACGTTCATAAAACATAGAAAAAGATTTCTGTCACCGTTTCCTATTATATCTACTCATTACTAGGGTTAGTGTAACGTGTATTCCTATCTGTAATGATAATCGAGTTGTCACTCTCCGTTTGCTGATTCCACCCGCCAGGAAATGTAATCCCTAGGCTTTCTTTTAAAGACCATTACCGCAATTTGACACGGACATAAGTCGTTAAAATGGCGTCGTGATCCATGTAATTTTAGTATGATATGCGTCGAACAACGAAAATAATTTTTTCATTACTCTTGGTGTTAATTTTACAAAACATCAGGTGCCCCATAATATAAAAAGGTTGGGCACCTTAGCGTCTGATAAAAAGTCGTTAGCATTTTACCAATGCTCTACACAGCTCTGTTAAAGGACAAAATATCAATTTCCTACCATGACTGGTCATTTGAAATAAGCTTGGTTTGAAGAGTGATTCATTTGAAGAATGCAGACCAAAAATTTTAACACCTTCGTTAGTTTCCTCATATTTATTGCCTGCATTGCAGGTAAGTTGAAACAATATATTTTTTCTGAGCATTTTTTCCTCACTTTTCTAAATAAAAAGACAAAAAAAAAAACAATTAAATTTACATGTATCAAATCATATCGCTAGGGTGTTAGACTTCTACACGCTCTTTTCAAAGAATTTTAAATGTATCAACTTAGATAAGACATATTAATTCTCTGCTTTATAGATGAGTGAAAAAATGATACATGTTTTTCATTTTCAATTTTTATTGTAAAAGCCCTATATATTTTGAGTCGGCTCAGTCTAACCTAGTACGTTAAAAGATTATATCAAATAATATTGATCACTTCAATTATTTTTTTTAATTCAGGATTTATGAAAAATGTGCATTGAACTTATAGATGCTGAAAATGTTAAGAATTTGTTACTTCTTATTCAACTTAAACTAACATTTTCAGCTTATAATACGTCAAAAAACTATAATTTATTCCTTAAGATCACCTTCTTCAAGTTTCAGTGAATATTAATTAATCATTTTATATATAACATATAAATTTAATGTTATTAAAAATGATAGTCGATTAGTAAGTTGATTGCATGAATTTAAAGTATTACTCAATGTGCGGTGCAAATAACGAATTTCAATTATTTTGTGGTAGATCTCTTAATTCATCTAGTCCTCCAGCTATGCATTATCCCAACAAACAAAAGAGCCAATTTTGAAATCATTTCTTACATTCAAAAAACTTTCTTTACATTTAAATTTCGAACATTTTTGTTTGCTGCATTTTTTTTCTTCAAAATCTTTCAATTCTATATGTATCCGTCGTCAATCGCGCAATCAGTTTTAAAACATAATGACTGCTGTTATTATGGACTTATTCATATCCACTGAACCTGTCAAAGACGTCTTAAACAATGTGTTATGTCAATACTATAATCCATCCCCTGCTATGAACTATTGTATTTATGGGTAATTATTTAATTTACATGTCATTTGGTATAATTGAATTTTGTGCATTTTGATTTTTGCTTTATTCCACAATCTTAAGAAAAGAAAATGACATGTAAATTAATTCAAAAAGCAAACTTTTATGAATAAACACATTTACCTTTAAATCTAACTTGAAAATCACCAAAACATTTAAGCTTGTTTTGGGCGAGTATTTCTTAAGTTAATAATAAATTATTTAACATTTCATTCTGTTCTTATATTTTCTTTCTTCCCCCTTTCAGTCAGTTTCTATAGTATTTCACAAACAAGATTACGAATCCTATGCATGTACATGTATTTTGAGGGAAAGGGGTTAATTTCAAAACTGATCTCACTTCAACCAAATAAAAATCTCTCTTCTCGTTTTACCCGAGCCATGTCAAAGCCACAGCGCCAATTTGTTAAACAGGAGGTTGTGTTCAATTTAGACAGAAGAATTAATTCACATATATCTATATACCGGGTAGATATCATCGGCTGATACTAGTAGAGTAGGCGATTCTTTTAATTTGAACATTTTAAAATGCTATTTCCAAAATGAAGAAATGAGTTTCTTAATTTTTGGCCTCTTTTTCAGAACATCCAACTTATTTACTAGACCTACCAGAAGAACTGAGAGATAAACAATACCTATTAAAAAGCGATGAACGAAGCGGAAGCATATTCTTTTATTCAAGTCGTATTTTAATTCATCCTGCTATCAATATTGGTAATTCCAATCACGCACAGTGGGACTTCTACCAAGAAAAAACAAATTTTATGGCCTTTAGAAGGTAAAATAAATGTATTTTCTGCATCTGTGTTACTAAACTATTAAAATGTATGAAATTCATATTAACTTGCCCTAATGCTTTGTTATGAAGAATAGGCAAATTAAAAAAAGTTTAAATTTTTTTGTTGAATTTTAAGGGACCAATATACTTAGTACTTGGTTTTAAAGAAAGCATTGAAATAATATCAGATAAAAAAAAAATCTCTTACTTGAATACAGGACTTAGAAACATTAAAAAAAAATGTTACGAAAGGCTAGCAGATAAACATATTAATGCATTGTTCGAAAGCTTACCCATAACATTTACATTTTTAATTATGATCATTTTTCATAATGAACTTTTTAAACATTTTAATTGCAGTACAATTAAAGTTACCATTAACTCAGAAGAAAAGTACGTGTACAAATGTTGGCTGTACAAGAGAGAGAACTCATCGCTTTACTTCTTTTTTCCAATGACAAGTAAGCTTTTTTTTTAAAAGCTTTTTTTGTTGAATTTGTTAAACAGTCTTTATTTATACGAACTTACAAAGGAAGCTCTAAACACTACACGCTCTAGAGTTCTATTTATAGGGTAGTTATGCAGCTGGAGTGCCTGTAGAAGTAAGATTTTAAAAAATGGTTATTCACAGCTAATTACGCATTTTGTAATACATGTAGATTAAATATGAAAATTTTCATAACATTATATTATATGAGGAATAAGTAAATGAATTCATTTTCAATTTCTTTTTGCTCAGAAATAGTCTATTGTGTCTTTAAACATTTTTCCTACATGGAAATAAGGCAGGTACCCTATGTCGAAAATTAACTACTAGTAACTAGTCCCCAAAACGCAAACCTTCATATACATATTTTAATCTAAGTCCATAAAGCACTTTTATTAGTGTTTAGAGCTTCCTTAAGAGACGACCGTTTGATTCTGAGGATTTGGTTGGCAAAATTTTCCGATTTGGATTATTTATTCTAATGCCGATGCAGGACTTCTTTTTTATTTCCAATAAGATCATGGACAGATTATTTATTTTCTTCTTCGCTTTACTGAAAAAAAAGTCTGACAAGCCAAAAAAAGGAAACAACGAACTCGAATTCGTGGGGGATGGGGAGGTAAAAGAGCTGGCCAGAGATAGATTACTAGTATTTTTTTTTCAGTCAATCCAGGATAGATTATTGATTTCCAACTTATTGCAGGATAGATTTTTTTTCATCCCCCTCCCCCCGAATCAAAAAACCATCCACTTAGTCAGACAAATAGAATAGAACATGGCCACTTAATGTCAGTAGTTTATATTCTTTTGTTTAAAATCTTTTAATGCACTATTGACACATGTAATTTAGTACTATATAATTGCAGATCTATATGAAGGACAAAGAGTGTATCTATCGCCCGATGACAACCTCGATATCTGCGACTTCTGTACGCATACTAACACCAAGTTGTACCTACTACACAAAGGTAAAGTAAATTTCATACTCCCTGTCCCAACCGGGGGATCATTCCTGGGTATAAAACCATCAAAGTAAGAGTAATCTGTAAAAAAAAACCTTCTTTACTTCTAGACATACAGCAGTCAAAATGTTGGCGTGATTGTAATAAATTTAAACCCCTACCAAAATTTTGAAATTTAAGCCACCAGGGTAAGAGGTCCTTACGGTCCTAGAGTTAGGATGGGGCTTTAATAATCTTATAGTGAAAATGCACTTACAATAGTGTATTTGTAACTATCTCTCTCTCGTGTGGCACGATAAAGATCCCTCCCTGCTCAAATGCCCTGAGTGCCGAGCATAGGCCTAAATTTGCAGCCCTTCACCGGCAATGTTGAGGTCTCCATATCAGTGAAATATTCTGGAGAGGGACGTTAAACAGTATACAATCAATCAATCTCTCTCTCTCTCTCCCACCTTGTGTATAGAGCAGATAAAACAGAAGTAATGATGATTTATCTATATACATTGTATTTTAACATTTTCAGAGGAAGTGCAATGCGGATGCACTCCCGATTGTTCAGAATTGACCATTGCAAATAGTTGCACAGGGAATAACTTTGATACATCGTCAATCAATTGTTTGAGTGAAACTTCAATGGCAGCTACCTTAACAACAACCATTCAAGGTGCATCAAGTGAAGAATATTCTGAGAATGTATTATTAACAACGTCCCCTACACAAAAAAGTGAAAAAACAACAGCAGCATCTACAATTTTAGATCTAGAGTCGACCACGCTAACAGAAAAAACAACGCAAGCAACAACAATAACAACATCAGAATCAATAATTTTAACAACATCCGTAACAGAAATATCATGGTCAACAACAAATTCGATAGAAGAAAGTACGGAAATTAAAACAACAAAAAACCAAGAGAACACGATAGTTAGCACAATCAGACAAACTAATAACTCAAAAATTGACCCCGACGCACTTGTTGGGATAGTATCTGGTAGTGTGGTATTTCTTTATTTGGCAGCAGCCTTGATTGGTTGTGGATGCTGTTTGTTTATTTTAGGAAGGAGGAGGAAACGCGCGAAAAAAGAGAAAGAATCACAGGAAAATTTGGTGTCCAATGAAATGTTTTCAAGTCAAATCAATCTCAAATCTCCGGTGAATTTCCCGCCAGTGTTCGATCGTATTGACGAATCATACTGAATTGTTATGTTTTATTGCATTATATTAATTTTACTTTTCCTAAAGTTTTATTGTGGCAGTAGACTGCTCATTTGATATTTTTTTGAGATGTGTATTTCCATACATGTATATTTTACATTTGCTGATGTCTTTCCTTGTATAACAATGATAATAAAATTGAAAATCAATTTTCAATGACATGCAGTTGATCACATGATCAGACTTTCTTGCGTATGGAAAGCAAACTGCAAGAGCAATTTAGAAAGTTCCGACTGTGACGTCACATAACGTCGTAGATACGTTACGTTGCATTTCAAAATCAAAATCTAGATAATTCCTATATTTCTTCATAACATGAATAAAAACGTAAAATATAAATATAACAAATAAATTGTCATTTTTTTTTTGTTTTTCACTGGGGTATGACCGACTTCATGTCATACCCAAATGAAACTCTAAAAAGGATATCTCATTTCTTTTAAATGATAAAATATGACTTTTATTCACGGAGTCACAAACGAATATACTATAATTTACACATGTATACTATTGATCTTTTTAAAGTTTAAAATACAATATATTTTACTTCCCTGTCTGTTTATTGAAATGAGAGAAAAGTGCTGAAAACCAAGTGGGCGCACTGACAGACAGACAAACGAGGCGGAGACCTTTAATATCCTCTCCGGTTTCGCCAATAGGGGTCTTATGAATAAGATGTATAATATTGATATTGATGTAACCCTTGGTTGCAAAAACACATGTAGTCTATCATGATCAGTAAGTCATATTTCTTTGTTAACAGACTAGGAATGTACCCTTACCTTATCTATACATGTATAAGGCTAAGGGTGGATATGACTAGTCAGCAGGAGATGCGTACTCCTCTTTGACACCTGATCCCTACTCTGTCTTATCAGGCACGTAGCAATGAATGGGGGGGGTCTCCCCCCTCCCCCACTTTTTTCCAAACAAAACTTTTATTATTGGACATTTTCATGAAAATGCTGGTTGGCCCCCCACTTTTTGCAACAGTAAACTGATATAAGGGTGATGTAGTATTGTATGCAAAAAATGGTACTGAAAGAAGTTGTCAATGAATTTTTTTTTCTTTACATATTTCCTTAAGGACGTTCGATCCTGAAATTTTGAGCGTAATTTGGTCAGGTCCTTTATTTATAAAATTCCGCATCATTTTTAAGTTCTAACATTAAATCTGAATTCTACAGTGCAAATTTAACTATATTTAATGAAAAAACAGCGATTAATTTCCATTCAAATAGAATTAAGATAGGGACTATATTTTGTGGCGGAAGGTTTTTTAAGACGAAAATGATCAGTTTTTCCATTTTGAACTATAACAGTACTGTTAATTTTGGATTCCAATTTTTCCTTACTGGTTGCACAAAAAGCTGTTTTTTTGCAGTTAAATGTGTTATGCTGGTTCTGAAATATCTATTAAATTATTTCTTATGAATTCTATCAACAATGTGTGACAAATATAGTAAATATATTCTGAAAATCGGGGAAAAAAAATTGAGCCAATTTTAAAGTAAACTTGACACTTTTTTAGTAATATCTAAAAATTTACATCATATACCTCCGCTTTTCATGTTCTTTTCTAAATATTTAAGATAAATTTGTCCTATTTGCTTAAAATCAGAAAAAGTTTAAGACTTTAAAATAATTTTCTTGCTTATTAAATTTTCAATGCCAGAAAAATCACTTTTTACTTAGTGCAGAAAGGTCAAATAATTGATTATGCGAAGCAATTTAAAACTTTTTCTTAGACACAATCTTTAAGAGGAGACAGGACACATGTCACATGACTCAAAAGACATATTACGTCATAGTCGATGCTGATATACATGTTAATTTTGGAACAGTTCTTGTGTAATTTTATCCTAAAATTGGTTTTTAAACATTTATTTTCAAAAATAAATATCTGATTTATAAAGATCTTTTTTATTGTGAAATTGCCAAATCCACACATCCGTTTCTCTTTACCTTGCAGTCTGACGTCAGTGACGTCATAGAAATAGTGTTTGAATTCTAGTGCAAATTATTTCATGATCAATTTTATTTCATAATAAACAGGTCACACAATGTGTGACAAATTTCTGATAGAATTTTTAAATTAATATTTTTTCATGTTTAAAAAATTTAGATAATTTTGCGTGCCTATGTTTTCGTAAATTGATTTCTGCACAAACGTTTTTTATCATATATCTAAAAATGTCCTGTGCGATCATATACTTCACCCTTCGCTTTTATGAAGTTAATAATTACGATGAAGGACTGACATTCAATCGTAAATTTATATTTATTGATAAATTTTTTCCAAAATATTTTTGTTGTTGAAGCTGCCTTGAAAAATTAAGACTTTAAATTAAAACAAATGCTTTCAGATAATTTAAATTTTCAGTATATAGTGTTATCAAAATACTTTTTATTTGTGCAAAAATTCGCATTATGTCAAAACATAATACAAACACTATACAGGGCGATATTTGTGAGGCGAAGCAGTTTTAAAACTTTTATTCAATTAATAATATAAAAAATACGAAAAAAATTCATTGACAGGAATTTTTTTAGTTCAAGGTCCTGTTCCTCCTTAAGTGTCTTTTTTTAAACAAACTTAGAGTTCCTTTTGTTTCATGCTTTAATTGTATAAAAATATTGGAGGGAAAACGTCAGAAATATAATTTTTAATTAAGACACAAATTTCAGTGCAAAAAGGTCATATTAAATGTACTGTAGCGCCAAAAGAAGCGTATTGACCCCCATTTTTTGATTTGAATTTTAATTAAGCTATGTATGTAGAAACTAAAAATTTACCTGGCAAAAAAAGTTTAAGATTTTAAATATCAGGATCGAACGTCGTTAAGTAGCCTTTTCTAAAGAAATTAGGAAACCTGCAGTTGATATTTTTTCATGCCGAAGGAAAATATTAAAAACAAAGCAACTAGAAAAAGTTTACCGACCCTAGTAGCTTCGCAAAAATTGACGATGATTGATTGATTGATTATATACTGTTTAACGTCCCTCTCCAGAATATTTCACTGATATGGAGACATCACCATTGCCGGTGAAGGGCTGCAAATTTAGGCCTATGCTCGGCGCTTACGGCCTTTGAGCAGGGGGGGGGGATCTTTATCGTGCCACAGCTGCTGTGACACGGGGCCTCGGTTTATACGGTCTCATCCGAAGGACCGCCCCATTTAGTCGCCTTTTACGACAAGCAAGGGGGTACTGAGGACCTATTCTTACCGGATCCCCACGGGGCAATTGACGATGAAATAGTAGGAAAAAACTTTCTCACGAGTACACTTATTTTATTAGGTTAAAAAAAATCTGTAATTTAGAAGTATCGTATTGGATTTCCTAATAAACTTGTACATGAAAATATTTCTTCTAATATTTTTGTAGGTATGTCAATTCCAGTTCTCGAGAAGATTAATGTTTTGGCAAAATTTATGTACTGATGTCCTATTCAATGTATAACACGATTCCTGAACATAATACTAAAAATAAAATAACCAGTATCATACAGATACACGTAACGTAAGACCGATCAAATAAAGAATCCCAGTGTACTCTTAGATTCTATATCAACTTGATATTAAAATCTTAAGAATGTTCTTTACTTGTGGGTGTTCACAAAAACCGTTGTTTAGGGTGTCATCCAAAATAATAAGTATTTAGTGATCTTGAAGTATCAAATCAAAACAGGCGATAATATCATGAGTTATCATCTAGGGTGGAGGACAGGTAGTAGTGTCAGGTGGCAGG
Organism: Saccostrea cuccullata; assembly: GCF_032062105.1. Classification (NCBI taxonomy): domain Eukaryota; kingdom Metazoa; phylum Mollusca; class Bivalvia; order Ostreida; family Ostreidae; genus Saccostrea; species Saccostrea cuccullata. Next base: position 97,863 of record NW_026933609.1, on the reverse strand, counting down.
GAGTCAAAATAATCAATTTCTCGAGAAAATGCAAAATCATTGTAGAAGAAATATCCCAAAATAAGTTTTAAAGCATTTCGAAACGCAATTGCTCTTATTTAATTGACTATGCAGTTATTTTCCTTACAACTACATGTATATTGTATAGATATTTTCCAGAAGAAAGACAGTTGTTCAACAATATGCACTCTTAGAGGATTTTTTTTTTCATTTTAATTTAGTATATATTATAGTACTTCGAAACCAAGTGATGTTACGATCTGTGCTACAGTGTGTATATACTGCTTTAATCTCCCTTTTAATTTCAAAGCAGTCTTTAGTTGGAAGAAAACGAATTCCTTTAACGTAACTTGTATAACGTTTGATTAGATTTTGTTAAAATGCCGGTAAGTACATGTAGTTCCAGAGGGAAAATTCAGAAATGTTCTAGAAAAAGACGTTTAAGTTAATCTAACAACAAAGGTTTATTACTAGAAAAAGATGTTAATGGCAACCCAAACTTTATGACAAAAATTTCTTTACCTACAGTCGCCCGCGTTGCGCAGTGGTTACAGCCGCGAAGTAAGGAATCGATCCTTATGTCGCGGTTTCGCATGGAGACCGGTCCTTCGGGTAAGACCTATAAACCGAGGTCCTGTGTCGCAGTAGGTGGTGGTACGAAAAAAGATAAATAACCCTGAGTGCCGAGCAAGTGGTGGCGTCCCCATATGAGTGAAAAAATCTCGAGAGGGACGTTAATGTCATATAATCAATCCTTTACCTACATGTATGCAGCAATATAACCTATTTCCACCTGCATATAGGGGTTTATATCTCTCATCAGTTGATTAGAAACGCAATAGCATGCTCTACCTATGGTCAAAAAAAAATTCTTAAAGGAGGTAACTTATTGACAAATAATTTAATGAAACCCAAATATCAACAGTCTCGTTTGAAGTCTCTGTAGTCGAAAGATTGACCTTAATTACTTTATCCGACTACCTAAAGAAGATTTACATGTTAATCACATGATAAACGTGGGACCATGAAATCTCGTGAATTAAAAGCTACTAATTTTTTAAAATTTGAATCTGTCGTTGAAAAGACACCTGAGTATTTTATGGCTGTTTTCTTCACTTTTGTCCCTACCTCTTTTTCTTAACATTTATATGATAATCCATTTGGTTACTGATCCAAAAATTTCATTCATACTTTGTTATTGCTCAGACTGAATTTTGTTTACAATCGCCAGTGTCATGTTTGTTTCCCTGGTCGTGTCACCGACGAATGCAGATTTAACTCTAATCTTAATGTATTTCACTTCGGACGAGTTTGAAACAACCTTGTATAGATTTAATGGTAATCATAAACTTGTCATCACAAAGCGCATTAGTCGGTTTTCATCGATAAATGCGATGATGATGCAAAAGAGCTGGACCACCGGCGTATCATATGCATTGTTCCTTAATATATAGAATATTTATGAGATATTTTTTATAGCTTGTTACAATATCCTTCATTATATTTAATATGATTTATAGACTTCATATCATTTCCTGTTTGCTTCTTACACAACTGGTGATAAAATGAGTAAAATAAGTTTTTTGCTACTTTTGAGATTTTGTCGTACATATAATGACTTGTCATCCCAGTCCATTGTTGGTCTTAATTAAGGAAGAATGCCACGCCAGATTTAATTTAATAGATCTTTATGACATTCCTATTCAACTTTAGTTTAAGCATTGAGAGACCAATCTCTGAATTATTTTATATAACTTTTCGGGAATTTTTTTTACAGAGAGAATTAATAAAATGTTTTATTTGAAAATAAGGGTTTAAATGGTTTAAAATTTGTTGTTTATAATTGCATAATACGAAGGTCTAATAAAATATGTAAGGAAAGGCAGAAAAATAAATACACTGCATGTATTTGATTTTTTTAAAGAAAAATTAATTTAAAAAAAACACTTGGTTAATAGCCAATCATACATTAAAATGAAATAGCATAACTTCAGGTAAAATAATACTTTTAGATATTTTGACCAATCTCGATCAAAATATTAATTAAAACTTATCCTGATCAAAATTAACTCAAAATAAGTAAAATGACAATTGATGGCACTTTCTTTATGCACTCTTTTTAATCGTTAACTGCAAACCAGTTTTCCTGTGAAAATGTTATCTTTTTCCAATTTCCATTTTAAATTTTGGTGAGGATCACTTAAATTTCGATCGGGATTGGGAAACATTTAAAAGAAAAATAATTTCATGTTCTTTTTTTTAAAAATATGATTGTCTTACATGAACTTTATACCTGTTACTTTTTTTTAAAAAATACATTATCTATAGGTTTTGAATATATTCACAAATAATACTTTATTTAATAAATGAATATTAGTACAGAAATTACCAGGCTTTTCTTTGCATATTTTATTAGATATACATATCATGCATTAATTTTATTAAAAACAATATTTAAACTCTAAACCATCATTAACCTTTTTTTCATTTTCTATAAAAATTTGAAAAAAAAAAATATATATAATAAAAATAATACCGGATTCAAGATCTATGAAATAAAATTTTGGTGTAACATTACTCCTTCAGAAGATCTAAAACATGTTTCATATTTCTAATGTATTGGTAGTACGCATCTCAGTGTTAGTAGTCTAATTGCATGCCATTTACTATATTTATAAATCTAAGGGAAGGAAGATTTATTCTTGAGAGCATTTCATAGAAAATTCTTTTTATAGTAATCATTATAAGAAACCAAAAAGTCTACGGAATCGCACCTTTAACGTACTTCATAAAAAAATCTCTCATAGGAAAATGGTTACATCGTTCATTGAAATCAATAGTCAAGAAACAGAACATTTTTTCTATTGAAGCCAAGTGTAGTTTACATGTACTTATGCGCCAAATAATTGCCTGACGTCACGGCGTCAGGCTGTATAGGGATTGATATTTCCATAATCCGAAACTATGCGATCATACCTAGATAGCTAGATTTTATGCAAGCTGATTTACATTGGAGTCCTTCACCTGCATTTTAAAAGAAACAGTTTTCAGAAAAGAGAATGATATTACTGATGCAAACTACTGCAGTGTTTACTTCCTTTACTCTTTTTGCATTGAACAGATTATTCCATATGATTCACCGTTTCAACATGTCCGTGCATCCCTTTTTCTACTGGATCAGTCCATTTACATTCTACGAAAGGGGTGAATCGCTCTTTTCGCGCCAAATGTCACTGCTTTCTTCGCGCCTTTTCCTTGGATTGTTCTGTTGTATGAATGGGTGTGCTAGCAAGTTCCATGGAATTAAATAAAGTTTATCCTTTTAACCTCCTTCTAATGCTTCAGAAATTCTCTCTACAAGTTAATGTTTTATCTCATTCTTTTAAACAACATATCGTATAATATATCAGTATGCGGACATGCAACACTAAAGAAATGATTTTTTCTAATTTGCTTCCCGATCCCGCGGTTGGTTTATTCCATAAATGGACTAGTCCAATAATTATAAACAATGCAGTTCAATTAGTCATTGTCTCCAGATGCATGATCTATTATGCGTCTCTGTTCAGATGTATACAATAAATAAGAAACAAGTGCATATCTGGGATTTTTTTTCCACAAACGCCTAAGTATTGAATTTACTTATTTCATTCTCAATATAAGATAGTGGCACCCCCCCCCCCTTTTTAACAAAAAAATTAATGAACACACATTACTACTGTTTATTTCAGTGGAGAAAATACACTCCAACAAAATGTGTACTTGTATTTCATTATATCCATTTTTTAAAATGTTGATAATGCGGCATGATTTGGTAACAGATTTTACAATGAAGCTCGAAATCAATTTAGATCGAAGGGCAGATCACTCCACTTGCAGACAACCCCCCCCCCCCCCCCCCCCCCCCCCCTCTCTCTCTCTCTCTCTCTCTCACCTCTTTAGAATGCAGTGTGGAGATGATTCTTCTAAAAGTTAAATAAAATCAAGATTTCATTTACACAAGGTTCTCAAAATATAAAGTAAGGAAATATTTTAAACCCACAGTATTTCTCAAAAGGTTTATCACTCCTCATGCAGATATTGATTGATTAAGTCAGGCAAGCTCTTTAAAAAGCTGTTACTTGTAGTAAGTTAAATCTTGTCAACGTTTATCCATAATGAAAACCCAGTGTACTCAATCAAACATACATCAATGTGAAGTCTAATAGTATTCAAATCAGGCCAAGACTGTTCAATAAACTAAGTTTTGAATATATGTCACAGAAACTTTTTTTAAAATTTAGTCACCATAGCATCATCATACATGTACATCGAAAATTAAATATAAAAAGACTTAAAATTGTGTATTTTTGAGTAGTTTACGCGGGTGAATTTTTATTGAAATCCGACAAAAGATGTAGTAGGAGCAACATCCCAAAAAGTGTTTCACAGATATCTCACTTATAGTCTGGTTGGGGACCGCCAGGGAAACCTTAAAACTCCCAAAAACCGTTCCAACAATATTTAAATACATACCGCTGAAATATTGCTGACTCGGCGTAAAACAAAAATTATCAACCTACTTTTGTTAAGGATTTGCCAAAGGTCGAGATGTCTGAAATTTATTTTTACTAAGTCTCCAAAACTTTGGGAGATATAAAGTTAAAACTTTCACAGCTTATAAATAAATCATTGATTAACAGATAGAAAGTTTCTTTATGAAGTCTTCTTGTATTGTGTGTCTAGATACCGTATAGCGGGTTTTAAAATTTAGCGTTTGCCTGCTCAAAGGTATGCAAATAATTTTGGCGTAATTTATTTTAGCGGACACAGAGTTTTAACTCTTTGCAACTGAACACTAAGAAGATTACTGGATATTTTAGCGATTATAATTTTAGCGGGCTGCCATCAAAATGCCAAAATTAGCACCCCGCTAAAATAACCCGCTATACGGTATATGATTAAATCAGAACACAGATGAAAAAAGATTTATATAAAGAACGGTTTATAGATAAACGATATCCTCCCGTCTCATAAGCTCTTCTGGTCACTGACAGGCATATTTTGTTAAAAAAGAAAAAAAAAAGCTCGCTTATTATGTTACAAACTATGGATATTTACACATTTTGGGTCAGTTCATGTTTTATCGCATGTAATAGAAAATGCCCAAATCTTCATTTCTTATAAATTTGACCAGATCTAAATCCGATCCATCTTTATTCATGTTATTGGTGGGTAATAAAATGATGTTTAAGTGTTACATAAACTGTATTTATTCACTCTAATATAAATGTAAATCTAAGTTCCCATGTACAGCTATAACAAGTGGACAATCTGGAAAGACTGACAACTCGTACAAAATTTGAAAGAAAAAGTGCTACGTACCTCATACAGAGTAATTTTTCTTACAACATTACAAGTGAGATTTTCTTTTGAACACCCGTTGTCCGTCCGTCTGTAGACTTTTCAACTTCTTCTTAAGGACCCTCTCTACACAAGTACAAACTTTTTTTTGGACATTGAGAAAAATATATTGCATAAAGGAGTTAATATTGAGCTTATTTTAATTTATTTAATTTTCACTGTGTGGTGCATGGCATTTACCTTCGGGAAAAATGTTCAAAGACAACACAGTATCAGTGAATAGAAGTCACTGTTAATTACTTCAATAGAGAAAATACATGTAAATAACATGTTCAGTTAATTTATCTTGGCCTTTTAAAATGTTAAGAATACTTGAATTCCTTACAAATTGAATAATATATTGTAAATTTCTATTTTTTTTAGAATTTAGATCTAAGGGCAGATCACTCTAACTGCAGAAAAATACCTTAGAATCAGAACTCTTCAGTGTGCAGCGTAGAGAGGGTTCTTAAGAACCACCGGGCAAATTTGACCAAAATTAATACAAAGGATTTTTTGGTTAAGTGGAGTTTAAATTGCTAAAATGAAGGGTCAAGCTCTATAAAAAGGGAGATAATTAAGAAAAGAGAAAAATGGGGTGGACTCCTTAAAAACCTTCTCTAGAATCACTGGTCAAGAAATCTGAAAACATCCTTCGGTAGTGCAAAATGGATGTTTTCATCATTTTTGAATATATATAGTTATTACTTGAAATTAAACATGGTGTTATTAGCCCTCAAAGCTAGCTCATTTATACTTTCTTCATAGCAGGATGAATGGCAGTAGACCAGTGGAGCTAAAAATTAAAGGGACATAGATATTGAACATATTTTTCACAAAAATAAAAACTATAGCAATTTCGGATCCACACCTGATTTACGGACAAGAAATAACAATATGAACTAATATAAGTAAATCGAATGACCTTAATACGGTGGATTCGCTCCAATAAAAACAAGAACACTCCTGGAAGGATAAGTCTGTCTAGGTGTTAATCCTATTAAATGTAATACATAAATTAAACACATGTCGAATGTTACATATTTGCCACTTCCCCTTATACAGGGTGTCCCAAGACATATGTTACTTTTAAATTGTTATAAAATGTTGATGCCTAAAGTTACATTAATGAAATTTTACATATGTTATAAAATTGTTATAATTTTTTTACCAAGCATAAATTTGTCACAGTTTCCTTATTAATCATCAACAGTTTTTTTTCTTTAGAATAATACACGTCATTTTACAACATGTTCCAAATGGCACCCTTTGGATTAACATTGTTTGAACACAATTTCTGTAGTTTTTTTTTTTTTTACCAAGCTTTAAATGTAACATTCTAACAGTTAAGAGGTTTTTCCAAATTAAAATTGGGTTTCACCAAACAACAGAATTTAAGATTGTTTATAAACAATATTGTTAAGATGGAAGTGGGCTTCATCGGAATACCATGCATCTGTTTAATTTTAAGAGTCGGGTCTAATTAAAATCCTATGGGCAAACTCTAAATTTATACCTATCTTGTAAGGAATCAATTTAAAATCAAATTTGAGTATTTTATGAACACTAGATTTACTAAAGGTGCTATCTTGTTCATGCAGGACCCGTCTAAGGGATTTTTGTAAAGCTTTATTATTAACTCTATCAATGGCAGTAATGTTCTCTTTGGTACAGACATCCCTTGGTCTTCTAATACCAGAATTAAGTCATTTGTCATTTATGGTGCCTTTAACTTCAAATTCCTTCACAAATCTGTAAATTAGTATTCTGTTGAGTTGAATATGCTAACATGCATCAATTGAAAATGATGTGTTTTTTAAAAGTAATATCTTACTTATGGATACAATTTTCTATAATAATGGTAGTAACATTAATAACATAAAATGAATATATTTATGAATTTAAAATAGAAAATTCATAACGTTTAAATAACTCAAAAGTCTAATTAAAATTTTGCTTGAACCGATTTAAGGACACATTGTTTGACCATTCAAATACACACATGTCTCACCTTCTTTAATTTCATAAGGTCTCGATTCTAAGTATATGTAATACCTTTTTAAAACAGGACCAAAGCAAACGATCTCTTTAAAATGCTATTGTCCACAGCGGATTAAAAATTCAAAAAATGATAAGAAATCAAAACTGACCTAAATACATTAGATTTAAGATCACCATGATCTATAAAATAGGTATTTATGCCACAATGGATTAAGATTAGAAGGGGCAGCTTTCGTTAAGGCCAGGAGAAACGTCAAGACAGCGGGAACAGGTAATTATGAAAAATTAAGTACTCATTTAATCTCATAAATATAAGATTAATACAAATCTTGCTTATGTTTTGTTCCATTTTTTTTTTATAAGCTAACACCTCTGGCCTTCAAATGATTATATTTTCTGAATAATATCTTACACTTATGTAATACTGAATATTTCGCATAACGTAACCTTTATTTTTATTTTAATGATTCTGTTCCTAATAAATTTTGCAATTAGGACTTATATTTTATCTTTCAATAATTATTCGGTTAGAGCAATTGTTAATCAAAAGTTAATTCTGCAAAATTAATTTATAATTTTTGGTAAAACTTGGCAATTCATTTCTTTTAGTTCAAAATATTTTTCTCTGTTAGGATTGTACCGATTTATCAAACAAGGAATTATTTTAAGGTATTAAACATAATTTTTTATTTCTTGTTTTTCATACATGTTAAGTTTTATATTCTTTAAAATTATTTTTAAAAATTAGCCTTCAGAAAAAAACCGGAAATATATATATATATATATATATATATATATATATATATATATATATATATATATATATATATATATATATATATATTTTTTTTTTTTTTTTTTTTTATTGGGGGGGGGGGGGAGGGGGGTATTTCTTATATTTCATTATGCTGGAAGATCAGATAAAAGTCATTCCTTTTGGAAAATGTATATACCTGTACTTATAGAAAAGTATAAATTTGTTCTACAGAATTAGATACATTTAATAATGTTCGGACAGGATAAATCGGAATTTGTTTGGATAAATTAGAAACAAAATAAAAATTATGACAGGTCAGATATCGAGATAAATAAGACATTGTTTAAATGAATTAGCTATTTCGAGGACATTTAATTATTTATTTGGACGGATTATTTGATTTTAAAAAAACCCATCCCAACTCCCGGAAGAAAATCCTATATCAGCATAAGCTTCCTTTTAAAATTAATTGAAAAGTAATTTCCTATTTCTTATCAGATATTGAGCTAGTTTTGTTAATATATTTGGTGATAAGAAATTGTCTTATCTTTCCTTACTTTATAAAAAGGTATTTATTCATGGCAAGTTTAGTTCTTTAATCTTATTTCTTCATGTCTTGTTTTACATGTTTTAGATAACGATGGAGATCTTTGCCTGTGTCGTGGTAGTGATCTCACTCGGAATCTCCGGGGTACTTTCCGGAAGTGGTAAGGAATTTCAGACGCTATCATATCACAGTATATGGCATTAGAGCAAAGATTTTACAATATTTACATTTCCAATGTCTTTGTATGAGATAAAATTACAAATAGTAATAATGTATTTTATTTCTCCATCAATGTACTGGTTCATCGATAGGCGCGGTTAAAAAAAATCATGTGCAGGGTGGGAAAAATAGAGACAAGAAGCGGGGCTTCTAGAACGTTGATTGGCGGAATCAATTCGGCGTTTATGCAAATTACTAGTATCACGCAAGCCAAACAATTGATCACATCATGAAATCGAAAAATAAGAGTTATTCCTTAAACACATCTTTAAAAACGACGACTAGCCGTTGTGTTGAGTTACATACATATATATTTTATTGACAAGATCAAAATAAAACAAAAACAACGAAAAAGAAATTTTAAAAATAAACAAATACATGGCCGAGCTGTAAATTTTGAAATCACGGAGTGACTGTACGTAAATTCAAAACGTAAACATAACAATTCGTAAATTGTTCATTATAATTTAATTTCATAAACAAGAATCATAAATTTCAAGAATATGAACTTACTCTGAATCATTAATTCACAAAATTAATTAAATATGAATACATAATGCACACTGTACTGCCTTTTCTCCCATCTCAATTGGACCACGCCTTTATGAGCATTCTGGATTCTGTAACTTTAAATAAAAAAAAAGAAGAATGGGGGTAAGACATTTCCTCTTGAAATGTTTAGGATGAACAGATTCACACAAGTTTTATTAAACTCATGAGCATGAGTAATGTCCTGTCGAGATTTAAAAAAACTCTAACAGGGCCACGCAGTTTCACAATTGCATCAAGAAGTCTCAGCTACGCAAGTCCATTCTAAAGGAAATCCCCTGTTAATTCGGGCTCGGGGTATCGAATCATCGCCATTCATGAAGCGTTATCTTGCGATTGTTTCGCCGCCATCATTCAAAGATTTACACTTTGATGACATGTTGTTCAATAGAAAAACTAAGTTGCGCACATTAATAAAAATACATCATTTGATGTAAATTCTTCTCTCTCAAATTCCTTTAGACGGTTAACCCATTAATTTATTTACGGAATAATATTTATATTGAAATAAAGAAAAAGGGAAAAAAATAACATGTGCTTCCCTTATATATTTGAAAATTTAAAACTCTCTTTTGTTTTTCTGCAGTTCAGTTCTGCTGTGTCAATGTTACAAATATTTTTAGGGAAAATTTCGGAGCACGACTGCACGACAATCAGTTGTGGTTCTAACCAGTATCTCGATATAACATATGCCCATTACGGGATTCAGTATTGGTGTGATGCTTCTAACGAAGTTGGCGTCCTCGACGGAAGATGTTACGGAAAGCAGTCCTGCGAAATTTGTGCGACTAACAGCTGGTATGGAGACCCGTGTGTTGGAACGTTCAAGTACCTCTGGTACAATTACAACTGTATAAGTAAGTACTGAATTAAACTGTCAAATAAATAGAATTTAACGAACTATTATTATAAATTCAACAAAATATTAGGATAGGTTTAGTACATATGCAAGTATTCAATTTTCATGGAATCTACACTTTGACTATGTATACCAGGTCAAATACTAGTTACACACTAATTAATTAACCAGTTCAGTATTTTTGAAGGTCATGAGTTGGCCAAATTTAAAACTAACATGCGCTTTATTAAATTCTCAGCAAGATTTTTATTTTTTACTATTTCTTGACAAAATTAAAAGCACAATATACTAAATATACTAAAATGTTAAGTGTGACAACACAAGAAAACAAAATTTTAAAAATACTAATCGCTTGATTATATCTGTTATAAATTAAATTGTAATCGACACAAGCCTTGGAATGAGGTATATGATTGGTTTTGTTTTCTTTGTTTATTGTTTAACGCCTCTCTCGAGAATTATTCACTCGTATAGAGACGTCACCACTTCCAATGGTGTTTTGGTTTGTAGAAAAAAAAACCTGATCAGATCAAATTTACGGTTAGTCAAGAAGAAAACTCGAATAATAAACTCCCGGATTTAATTTGACCGGATTCAATTAATTAAAATAACATTATTATATATTATAAAATTCATAGCGAAATTAACAATATGTATGGTTACCTGTTGTAGACAGAGCCGTGAATGGTAACTGGGGAGGATGGGGTAGCTGGGGAAGCTGCACCAGGAGCTGTGCCAGCGGAACAAAGTCACGTTCTCGTTCCTGTAACAACCCAGCGCCATCTGGTGGTGGATCCGATTGTTCCGGTTCTTCTACTTCATCCACTTCCTGTAACACTCACAACTGCCCTGGTGGGTCATATTGATTTTATAAGTATCAACACATTCCTTATCAATATACTGGTAGTTGTAAATTCAAATCTTTTTTTCCAAACAGTGTAAAAATTAACTTTCTAAATTAATACATTTAATAATACAGTTCACGGAGGCTTTACATCATGGTCCTCTTGGGGAAGCTGTACCAAATCTTGCGGCAGTGGAACAAAATCACGATCTCGATCTTGCACGAATCCTTCTCCTGCATACGGTGGCAACAGCTGCAGTGGATCATCTTCCGACTCTACATCCTGCAACACTCACAATTGTCCAAGTCAGTCTTACACACATAAAATGCTATATAAGTTACGGATTATAATAGAATCTTTTGCTTGTACAGATGAATCTCAACATGTTTAAGGTTTTCATATTGACGTATTTTTTTCTATGGAAAATCGTTATGTTTCTGGATCTTGCATTCCAGTACATGGAAACTGGGCAAATTGGCAGAGCTGGGGGTCATGCACAGTGACTTGTGGAGGAGGAACAAAGGTCAGATCTCGCACGTGTACAAACCCTGCTCCTCAGTACGGTGGAAATGACTGCGCTGGTTCCTCTTCCTCATCAACTGATTGTAACACCCACAACTGTCCGAGTATGTATTAGATTTTGATTAAGGCGTCATACATGTATGTCCATTAACACACAGTTATCTGTTCTTTCGACAATTACGTCAACAACATTTAAACTGCAACAAAATACTTCAGTTGCAACAAATAAAATCTTGGAGCAAAAACTGAGTTTTATAAAATAATAGAGATAAGTACAATTTTCCGATATAAAAACTTACAAAACAAATATTTCTTTTTTAATTCCAACAACTTAGAGACACAGAGGACTTAAATTTTAATCATTTTGCAGTTGATGGTCAGTGGGCAGGTTGGGGTAACTGGGGCACCTGTACAGTCACGTGTGGAGGCGGTATCCAGACAAGATCTCGCACCTGTACCGCCCCAGCTCCACAGTATGGAGGTGCAGCCTGTCCAGATTTCTCTTCATCTTCACAAACCTGCAACACTCACAACTGTCCAAGTAAGTTAAATTGATTTTAAAATATTAGTTTGTAGAACATATTTTTTTTCTAATCTTCTTGAATACAAATTAAAAAAAGGAATTTATCAATGATGCTAAGTATGCTTTAAAATGATCACTTAACTTCGCTTATAACGTTGTGTTAATTAAACGTTGAAAAGTTTTGTTACGCTTCAAATACGATTGAAAAATGTCCAAAAAAATTTTTCTGATCAGTTATCCTTGTGACAATGAAATACGTATGATCATATCTTATTACAGTTGACGGAGTTTGGGCAGCTTGGGGTACGTGGGGGACTTGCACAGTCACATGTGGGGGTGGAACACAGACTCGTTCAAGAACCTGCACAAATCCAGCGCCCCAGTATAATGGCGCAGACTGCCCCGGAAGTACCGGATCTTCTCAAGACTGCAACACCCATCACTGCCCAAGTAACCTTCCATTAAAAAAAAATAAATGTTCAATTAATATATCCGATTTCTAAAGAGTGTGACTTAAAAAGTAAAAACATGAATACTCATTTAAGTGTCAAAAAATAAATTCATGGATTTATTTGTTAAACGATTGTTTAGATTTCAAGTTCATCAAATGGAAGTTTAATAAAATACGTATGAAAAGTTTGATAAAAACAGCAATTAATTATATACCTCTATAGTTGATGGCGTTTGGGCTGCATGGGGAAGTTGGGGGACATGCACTGTAACATGTGGAGGAGGTACTCAAGACCGATTCCGTACATGCACCAATCCCTCTCCTCAGTATGGTGGGGCCGATTGTCCAGCGGCCTCTAATAGCACCCAGGATTGTAATACCCAAATATGCATAAGTAAGACTGACTCTCTTTTATTTGAAAAAAATCGTGTTGCTGTACATTCTTGTATAGAACTACAGCTGTTTGACGTTGTATATGTTTTTCTCTAAAACAACAGTTGATGGCGCTTGGGGTGCATGGTCGGACTGGGGTGCTTGCACTAAAACATGCGGGGGTGGCAAACAGTCGCGAAGCAGAAGCTGTGACAACCCAAAACCAGCAAATGGCGGATTGGAGTGCTCCGGGGCGTCTGCTGACTACCAAGACTGTAGTAGTCAAGACTGTCCCACGCCTGCGCCGGGCCAGTACCAACAGGTAACGTATACATATTTTAGAATTCAGGGTTCATCTTTCCATTGAAGTACTGACGTTAACGTCATTCTAACTACTAACATAGAATAATCAAAACTGATTTTTGTTACGATTTTAACAGCTTTGTCCATCCGGTTGGTTTACTTGCAACTCCGGTTCGATGTCGTGTATTCAGAAAGCCTTTCAGTGTGATTGTTCAGCCGATTGTGATGACGGAAGTGACGAGGACGCCACCTACGCAGGGTGTACGAATCTGCTACAGTGTCAGTCAAAAGCTAGTGTTGGTAAGAAAAATTGGACAAACTTGTTCTTTATCAGTTACACGTACATTCGTAAGTAAAATATAATATCCATTCTAATATATTTAAAAAATAATTCATATTAAAAGAAAGAGAAGGGGACGAAGGGGGTAGAGGGTAAAAAAATTGCAAGGCTAAATGTTTCCACGTTAAGTTTATATCTGCTCGAGTAAAACTTTTTACAAGTTTTAGGTCAGACGATACGCTAAACAAATATCTGTTTTGTATATTTTTGTTATGTATGAAAACTTTAATTTTAATATAACAGTTTTTAATCATTTTAAAAAAAAGAAACTCTAAAAAAGTTCACTTTAAAAGATTAAGTTTTTTCCAAAAGGACAAAATATAAACACTAACATCTCCTGTCTTGCACAAACGCATGGTAAGGTACCTCAATTTTTTTGTGAATAAACATATTAAAGTAGCAATTGTTCAATGACAACATTTTGGAAAAAATGATATATTATTGAGGAATGTATTATCTGTCCTTCAATGAGTACAATTCTACCAATTATTCTGTCATTACAGGTAACGTTCTATCCATGGCTGTGCTTTGTGTGACGATTCTCGTTGGCCGATTGATGACCCTTTAAAAACGCAAATGGACATTTCTTTATATCATATGTACTACTTTTCTACTAGTCTACTAGTTTTAGTTGAATCATAACGTTTCTTTGCTTTGATTATGCTAATCTTGTGACATGTATATTGATATAAACGTTATTTCATTTACAACATTGTGTAATAACAGAGGGCTTCCGATACAAGTATTTGCGTATAATATACGCATTGTTCTCAGTAGGATAATTTTACATGTTTGTGTTTGATACAGATATTAAGCCAAAGAGGGACATAAATCAAGTCTTATTTTCATGAATTGACCACATGTTTCGTTAATCTATGCACAAGTACAAGTGTCTGCCTGTTATTTCGGTTTTCCCTTAAACCTGAAATGTTTTCATATCGTATTGTATGCATATCTGCTTAAAGAACCATGTTTCATTTCAAAATTTGTTTTTTTTTCATATTTAAAGGTCAAAACATTTTTAAATTACAAGCAGATTGGATTTCAAGCGCTTTTTTTTAATCAACATTGAATTATGAGATATAGTTAAAATAAGTGTACAGTCGACATTCCAACAATATAATTGTATTTTCTTTTTTACAATAAGACATGCAATTCAAATATGTTAAGTTTTTTTATTTTAAGATCCGAAAAAGAAAGCCTTAGGGTAAAGGATCCTGTACCAAAAAGCTTAATTAAGCCAGGCCCTGGAACATGTAATACCTGATATCAAACATAGGTGTTTTTTTATTACAAAATTTGCCCGATGTATCATATTTTACTCGTTACTTACTAGTAATTGACTACCATCTTTTTTTTTTTTTTTTTTTTGTTTATTTATATTTTTTCTCATAATAAACAAAGAGATAGATGAACATATTTACATTTATGCCTTACACACAAACACACTCACCCTTTCACACTATCCACTATCCATCTATAGATAATATTTAAAAAGAGAGATAAAAAAAAGATAATAAATGTAAATTCAATTCGTCACTATTTCCTCCAACGCCTTATAACATTGTGCATAAATTATCTGAATTATACATATATTCTTTTATCAATATGCGGATAAAAAAGAAAAAAAAAAAAAAAAAGACAGTAACAATAGTGAATGCCATCCCTGTCACTCCTCAAAAACAGGTTTCCATGTAGACCATATAGAATTAAAATACACAATTTTATTCTTTTGGATTGAAACAAATTTTTCAACATTATATTTGATTTTTAGATGACATAAGAGTGCACTGAGATTTGGCATTTTCTTCTGCATCAAACAAGTAAAGATATATTGTTTAGTGTATAATATAATAAAATTCACAGCTCTATTATTTTTTGACAAAGGAATCTCTCCTAATATAACATTATTAATGTTAAATCCGACCCTTTTTGAAGTAGCTCTATATATATGTTGGCTAAGACTACTCCACAATGCCAAAATATTATTACAAAATAAAAATACATGTTGGATTGTTTCACTTTCATTCTTACAAAAGGTACACAAATCAGTAGTTTTGATATTAATCTTTTTAAGATAGTAACCTACAGGAAGAATCCTATGCAGTATTCTAAACTGCAGCCATTGAACAGCTGTATCACTTGTTACTTTAAAACAAACTTTAAAAACATCATGTATTTCAAAATTACACTGCCCATAGATACTCAAAATGGAAATCCATTTTGATATAGATGTAGGTTTAACATTATTTGTGTTTAATATGGAGTAAATTGGCTTAGTGCATTTTTCTGACTGTAACAACAATTCATAATAAAAGGGCATAAGTGTATTGTAAGATTTTGTGAATAAGTGGTTGTCAATAGACATACATTTCAAATATTTTGATACTGCAGTAAGAACACTATTATATTGCATAATCTGCTTATTTGTATCTGTTTGTGAGAGGCAAAATCTTTTTTGTAAAGAATCAAAGCATAAAAATTTTCCTTCGCTATCTAAAAAATCTCCTATTACTCTGATACCCTTCTCATACCAATTTTTGATAAAAACAGACCGTTTGCCAACCAAGATATTAGAATTGTACACAGTGACTTGTGGAGGAGGAACACACCGGGATATTTAAAAAATTACTTTTTACATGTTTACAATTATTTAAAACTTCATGACTTCCAGCCATGATTTTAATACATCTTGCCAGAAAAAATTGTTTTTAGGAAGTAAATGCTCTGAAATAAACAGATCCCCAAAATGAAATAACTTCTCAATAACATCTTTTCCATTTAATGCAAATAAGAAATCCATCCATGGCTTTTGTTTTTGAGTTAACCTTTTCATCCAAGAAGATTTTAAAGCCATTATAAAATTGTCTAAGTTGACCATTTTTAAACCTCCAGAAAGATAGTCTGTGTGACAAGGGAAATCTTATCCGATTTGGACTTCCATATAAATTCAAAAATATCTTTTTGCAAATCAACTAGAAACTGTTTTCTAGGAGATGGCAAAGAAATAAATAAATGATTAAGCTTAGGTAGGATAAGCGTCTTAACAACAGTTATGCGACCAATTGGAGTTAGGATTCTTCGCTTCCATTGTTTAATCAAAGCTCTTATTTTAGGTAGTTGTAAGTCATAATTAATATCAACAGTTTCTTTAAGATGAACTGAGAACTGAATTCCTAGTAAGTTGAAAGTTGTAGTTCCCCATTCTAGTTTCCACCTTGTGTGATGGAAAACTTCTTTTGAATACTTTTTTGATCCAATCCACACTATTTTAGTTTTTGATATGTTAATTTTCAATCCTGAAAGTTTTGAATAAAAATCAATGGTATCAAGAGCAGCAAAAAGGGATTTTTGTGAACCATCTAAAGCAAGAAACATCAGCATACTGAGATAATTTATGTTCTTTATTTCTACCACAATACCTTTAATGTCCTTATTCTGTTTAATTAGAATTGCCAGAATTTCTGCACATAGAATAAATAAATATGGAGAAACAGGGTCACCTTGTCTGCAACCTCTTTGTATATCAAACTGATCAGATAAAAATCCACTTTGTAAAATAGAAGCTTTAAAATTAAAATTTAGAATCTTGACCCAATTTATAATCTTTGAACCAAAACCAAAATACTTCAAAACTTTATATGTAAATGTCCATGAAATTGAATCAAAGGCTTTTTCGAAGTCAATCAAAACTAATAGACCTGGGATGCTTTTGGAATCTGTGTAGTGGATTAAGTCATACATGAATCTTGTATTTTCACCTATATACCTCCCTTTCATAAATCCTGATTGAGTATCTGATATTAAATAATCTAGTGTTGTTTTAATTCTTTGTGCGAGACATCCTGATATTATTTTATATAAAACATTTAGAAGTGTTATTGGGCCCAATTTTTTAGAAACTGTCTAGGTTTATCACCTTTTGGAATACAAAATTATACCTAATCTTTGTGATATATCTCGTTATTGATAAAAATACATTTAATTGCCTTAAGTAAATAAGCCTTTAAATCATTCCAAAAGAATTTAAAAAATTCAACCGTGTAACCATCACTACCTGGAGATTTGTTATTTTTCATATTTTTAAGCACTTCTGCTACTTCCTTTTCATTAATATCACACTCAAGTTTCTCAGATGCATGCTTATCTAACTTTGGGACATCTTGTCCTTGAATAATTTCTTCTAAATTAATATCTAAGAGCTCAGAATCTGAACTTGTATATAAATGCTTATAGAATAATTTCACATGATTTAAGATCTCTGCCTGATTATATATTGTACCCTCACTCTCTACTTCTACCTTTTTAATAGTTTTATTTAAAAAATTCCTGGCTTCTAAATTACAAAAATACTTTGTCGGTTTTTCCCCTTCTTCAATCCATCGAGCTCGTGATCTTATGATATGCCCCTGCAATTTTTCTTTTCTCAAATTTTCAAGACTCAGCTTTTTTTCTTCTAAAAGTTCAAAATTAATTTCTGTCATTGTTTCTAAATGTTCAATTTCCTCTAGTAATAATTTTTCTGAATTTTGTCTTTCTTTTTTTCTGAAAGATGAACAAGAAATGATGGCCCCTCGAATTTCCATCAAAAGAACTTCAAAAAACAGACTGTCATCAATTTGAACATTACATTGATTACCGTCATTATTTGGAACATGTAAATATTGGGCAACTACCTTTTCTATAGTTTCTTTTACTTTTCCAACATATGTTTTATCTGTTAATAAGCTGTTATTGAATTTCCATAGACCTCGCCCTCTTTCAAAAGAATTAAATTTTAATTCCATTATAACTGAAGAATGGTCAGACCTGTAACCAGGTTTAATAGCAAAGTTTTCAACCAAATTTGAAAGACTTTCTGAAATAAGAATATAGTCAAGGCGACCTTGTTTTAATGGATTTTTTTTCAACCAGGTATATATTTTTTTGTCTGGGTTTAAAATTCTATAGTAGTCAATTAACTGAATATCTTCCATAACCTCTAATAGTTTCTCACGTGCTTTTGGGTTACTGACACTACGATAATTGAAAGTATCTAAAGAAGGGTTTAAAGCAAGATTAAAGTCACCACAAAGTAACAGATATTCATTATCAAATTCAAGAAAAGTTTCTCTAACTATATCATAAAATTCTGGATTATCAGAATTAGGACCATATATGTTTATGATAGTAGTTCTATTATCTTCAATTGTAATGTCTAATGCCAGCATATTCCCACTATTATCCCGTTTTATACTGTGTATTTTAAATTCAAAATTATTATTAAACATTATAGCAACCCCTCTTGCATTAGATTTAAAAGAATTAAATATACATTTGAAACCCCACTGTGCTTCAACATATGGTTCAATTTCTGTAGTAAAATGAGTATCTTGCAGACATATAATTGAATATCCTTTTTTTCTGTAAAAATTTAAAACATCTAGTCGTTTTGATGGTTTTGCAAGGCCCTGACAGTTCACTGTAACAACTTTTATATTATCTGACATTGAATCTGATACAAAATAAAAGGATAATACTTAAAAAAGAAACGGGTGTCGAAAAGTAGTATATGGTTTTGGAGAAATAAGCAACAAAACAAAAGAAATGTGGATAATCTTCACACACATACCATGTCACACACTTTCGCATTCTCTCGCTTCAATCAATCCCGATCACAAAGTTTTGCTTCCCGATCCCATCTTAAAAGTTCTTGGAAGTTTTTCGTGCTCCAGCTGTTTATGCATAAATCGTGCTATTTGTGTTTAAGTTTGTCAGACACACTGTCCAGGATGTCAAATCGGTGTCTGTCTCCATCGTAATCCAACGCAAACACTTTGCCATTAAAGTACCAGGCACTTTCAATACGCTCGTCCTCGTTCAAGTCTTTTATAAGTTTGGCGTTCATAGGAGTTACGTGATCGTGCATCACAAAGCGCTTCTTCAACTCCGCATTTGAGCGATTCTTTATGACCATCACTTTCGTCTCGGTATTCCTGAATTTGGCGATGACTGGCCGTGGTCCGACATTACCACCCGATCCTGGGACTCTGTGTATGGCCAGTATATCTGTTGGTTGTAGATCAACGTTAACTGTCTCCTTCAAGTTTGCACAGAGATCTGCACGCAGATTTTCGTTTTTTTGCTCATTCCATTTGGTGAACTTAATATTGTCCTTTTGCGAATACTGCTGATTGCTGTTTGCTAAAGTAACTGCTGTTTCAGTCAAATATTGATAGCATTTCAAATGTTCTTTTAGGGCCCTGAGTTCTTTTGCTTGCTCGTGAAACTTTTCTTTCAGTGTTTCAAACTCTAAATTAAACCCCTCTGAGATATCTTTAGTCTGATCTTGAAACTCCTTTGTTTTTCTGTCTATCTTTTCCCCGAATTCTTTCTTTACCTGCTCCGTCACGCTCTGTTTAACTTCAGGTATGAGTGACTCTTTGACTTCAGCGAGGATTTCATTTTTTAGTTCACCCTTTAATTCGGTAACGATTGAAGTAACCATTCCTTTTACATCATCTTTACTGACCATTATTCGCCTTATATCCGATATGCCTTCTTGTATAAGACTGAGCTCACCCAATGCACTATTGACACCACTTGTTGACTCGTAATCAGAACTGCTACTTCTTTGTTTTTTTGCGGCATTTTTTCCTGACACCACCGTATTTTTAATTGAAGCAGGAATTGACTGGAGGTTCAATTGCACCAACTTTCTGTCTGGAGTATTCTTGTCACCCTTAGCCTTTTTATCGATTCCCCCACTCTCTGATTTTTTACCATCTTTCTGCGTTGTAATTGTTGACATTGTTGACATTGTGAGTAGCTACTCACGGTACATAAGGTGTTGGAAAAATCACTGTTTCTTCACAACAAAAGTTTACAAATTTCAATTTAAGTTACTTGTACTTGTTATTAAACAAGCTGGACAGTTTTGAACTGTTTTAAAGATCTCACACGATAAAAAGGACAGAATAAAGAGGAAAAACAGCGGAGCTGGAAAAAAACACTTACGCATTGACCACCATCTTTATAATAATCTTATTATAATAATCTTTTACATGTAAATTTTGCTAAGAAAAAATTGATTTATATTGTTTTTAAAGAATATTTTAAACTGGCTAAATTTCTCTCTTTAACTACTAAATAAATACTATTTAACTGAATTATTTTGTTGCTTTTCCTTACTTTTCTTGAATGCCTGAAATTTCAATTGAAAATAGTTCAACAGTACAATGTAACACAATCAAGACTAATTGTACATTCAGAAAAAAATATTAGCTTATCAAATTTAAATCAAAAGTTGATCTTGAATACTGCAAAACACACTGTGTATTTATGACTAAGTAGAATGGAAAACACATTCAATACACAAGGACAGGAAACTAAGTTTAAAATAACTAGAACAATATAGGAGCAGACCAAACACGGACCTCCAAAATATCGGAGATGGTATCAGGTGCCATGAAGGAGTGAGCGTCCACTGCCGACCGGTCAAACACGCCCTGTGCTCCTTGTCAATTCAGTGAATAAATAATGGACTAACAATTAGTATGAAAAACGTCAGACTGCATTTGACTCAATGATAAAATTTTTTTGCTGACAAGGTCATTGTATCGACCATAGAACTTACGAAATTGTGACTTTAAACGAGACTTCTGACATTCTTGTTTCATCATCTTGTTTGTCAATAATTTACCTCATTTTAGAAATTGATCATACGTTAGAGTACAGTTCTACAGAGACTTCCAAGTATTCCATTCCGAGGTATCTGGTTTTATCCTACTACTATAGCCACAGCCGGAAACTTGTATATCCCATAAAGGTTTTGACACATTTCTTGTATCTAGGTAATTTTCGAGGAATAATTGAGTGGTTTACAATAAAAAGAGGCTCGACAAGAGACGTCTGAAATGATTTAATTGTCAAGAAAAAAAAGTCTATAGAAGCGACGTACCATGTCTTTATAGTAGGTTAATGATTAATGTATTAACAAAATTTGGAGTCTGAAATTCGGAGTTTGGGGGGTTTCCTGAAATTGAGTTTGGTACTTTGTGGTAAAAATAAGTATGGGATGCCCCGTATACGTAACACATGCCTGTGAGTTTGCACTAGGATGTCATATTTCACGGTTGTATTCCTTGTAAGAAGACCTCCTTTGGATACCAACAATTTTGACATTCACCTTAGAATTTGACCCATGTTTTATACCTTCAACCTTGGTCATTACTTTTGACATGAGCACTAGGGCTATCATATTTCAGAGACATATTCTTTGTAACAAAGCCTTCCTTTGTATAGAACCATTTTTGACAAACCTTTCGACCTTGACCTTAAGAGTTTTACCCCCTTTTTGAAATCTTTAACCTTGTTTATAATTTTTGAACAGTTTGCAATAGGGCTTTTATATAATATTTCTCAGATACAGATGAATTCCTTGTGACAAGACCTCCATTTAAATAACAACGATATGGACCCGGACATTGAAGATTGACTTCCATTTGAGAAAAACTTCAACCCTCGCCAAAAGCTGCTATACGGAGGCATCAGTGTTCCGCAAACACATCCTGTTCTTAATGAAATTACAATGCACTCAAATAATTATTACTGTTATCAATGTATTTTACTTATTTATGAAATCAAAAAAGTCACTTTTACAAGCAACATTACAATTTAATTAATAATAAATGATTTTTTTTAAATGCGTATTTTAATGATGAATGTTTAAGTTCCTCTTTTTACAGGGGTCCTAAAGGATATTTTTTTACTCTATGTGGGCCAAAATGTGAATGTGTGGACAAATTTCTTTTTATACTACACGTCACATAATGAGACAGTATTTTAAACCTTAGAACAAAATATCAATTGAAAACAATTTTAATTTGAGAAGAAAATTTTAATTGGCGTATTTTTTATACTAGTCTACCATAAAATGATACTGTAACAAAGTATTTAATTTTTACATCGAAATTTTACGTTTCCATTAGTATGCGATTTTAAGAACATCCCACATTATGCTGTATCACTTACTTACATTTCATTCAACGTCATTTTAAAGTGTCCGAATATCATTCTTCATTTAATGTTTGTACCATTCAATATAAAATGGACTTTTGTTACATATTCTTTAACCTTTTCGTATTCTTCGCAACACGTAATAAAAGAACGGCTACAGCTTCTTCATTAACACACCAAAAACGTTCTAATAAGCTTCAATATCACATGTTCTTTTTTTCTAAATTAATGATGACTGTGCATAAGATACATGTATTGCCAAATGAAAAAATAGAATCTACCTTTTTACATACATTCAGGCAAAAAGAGGTCAATAAAGTCAAACTTGGAACACGCAAACGTTCCAGTTAGTTGGGAAAAAAAATATTACGACTTTGGAGTAATAAAACCTTTGGCACTAATAACTTCCAATCTGACCCAAATCCGTATCCACTTTTATGTTTTAATCTCTTAATTCCGATTTTAATCATTGAATTAAAGAGGGAAAGTTAATATTCCAATAACCTGTTAAGGACGCAGGAAGGTAAAATTATAAAATTATTGTGATATTCTAAATCTTTCTTAAAATTTACAATCTTAATTTTTCAACTTTCTCGAGTTGTAAGGTTTCGAAATTTAAAATTATTTCCAAACCTGGTCTATGTTTTGACTTTTAAGAATTATTTTTTATTTCATGATCTACTGCTAAGTACACATGAATTGATTTTAAAATTAATGATAAATTACCTCTTTTTGAATAGCAAATCGTACAAGATATTAAATGAAAAATTTTTCATTATGAACAGTAGAAAGTTTAAAGTATATTGTTTGACATTCAGGCATTAACATAAACGTTTTCGTTCATACATACATGTATTTCCTTTAACCTCTACCAAATTATATGTCGATACTTATAAAAAGCTAGTAAAATGAAAAAGACAAAGGGGGCCGTTACCTTCATTTTATATGATTTATTTTTAAAAAAAGTTTACAAAAAAAAATAAATAAATAAATAATTCAAATTTTTATGAAGTATATGGTTTAATTATAATACCTTACAGTATATATATTATGCGTTAAAAAATATTTTTTAAAACCATACATTTTCCTCATTAATTTTGTTACAGCTTTATTGAAATGAATTATCCTGAGACAATCTTTTTAATTTTTTTTTTATTATATGTACCCCAACGCACATTTTTAAGGTTTTCAAGTTGATTTTCTTTTATATTATTTAACATTGATAAATGTCACATATTGTAATAAGTAATAAAACAATGTTATTAAAAACAGAACAGGTGGACAATTAAAAAAAAACTACCGATGTAAAAACATTTATTTTTAAAAGAGTGTCTTTAAAAAATAATTAACCTAAAATAAATAATCTTTAAAAACAAAATCAGACAATCTGTAAATATTTGATCTATATAAATATATATATATAAGAAGAAAATCGGAGGGGGAGAATCGGAAAGGAGCGAATGGAATTGATCGGTCGGGGTATATCAAACATTTTTTTTATATTACCGTATACATGTAAGTGGAAATTTTAGCGAGACGCAAATTTAGCGATTTGACCTTAAAATTGGGTATTAATTTCTAGCGAGAAGTAATATTAGCGATTTTGAAATGCTCACTTAAAAAAGTTATTACAACTTAAATACAATTAATTTTTAGCGATATTCAATTTTAGCGATCTCGGCACCCTCGCTAATAATGCCAAAATTAAATCCTCGCTAAAAATTATTACGTATTATTGGTCTTGAATACTTTACAGATGAGGATGCAGTTCTTTGCCTATATTACGGTAGTGATTTCATTTGGACTTTCTGTTGTGAATGCAGGCAGTGGTAAGATTTGAATGAAATTGCTTCTTTAAACAATTATTTCAAGGCGTTGCTTTACAATGTTTTTTTTATTTAAATAAAAAGCTTCAATAACGAGATATACATATTTTAGTTAAGTGGAACGATGTTTGATATCGGGTAAAAAAAAATAAAACCTTGATTTAATACTCAGTCTAATCTTGCCAAGTTGAACGTATATTTTTATTATTTTTCATCACACAGGGCATATTGGGGAACACGATTGTTACACAATTAACTGTGGCAGTAACGCCTACATCGACATTACCTACGCCCATTACGGGATCCGTTACTGGTGTGACGCTCCGAACGAGGTAGGGGTACTGGATGGCAGATGCTATGGAAAGAGCTCGTGTTCCGTGTGTGCTACTAACAGCTGGTTTGGCGATCCCTGTGTTGGCACTTACAAATACATGTGGTTTAACTGGAATTGCGTTTGTAAGTTAGGAGCAGGGATTGAAATAATAAACCTATCTATCCTTTAGTAAAAGATTTTGAAAATACACTTATATTGTACATGTCATTTCTTCTATGTAATAGCTCGTCGTGTAAACGGAAACTGGGGAGGATGGGGTGGATGGGGAGGCTGTAATAGGAATTGTGGTGGCGGAACTAGGTCACGGTCTCGTTCCTGTAACAACCCAGCGCCATCTGGTGGTGGATCCTCATGTCCTGGTTCTTCGTCATCATCTTCTTCTTGTAACACGCACAACTGTCCTCGTAAGTAGCTTTAAATTCACTTATTATAATCACCCTGCAGAAAGCTCGGGTATGTTTGCAGGTTCTAAATAGTTATACCATTGCACTTCCTATTTATGATGAAATGGTTGCATAACAACTTTTTTCACGCAAAAAGTTTAGATACTAGATAACCAATTTTTATAGAATTATAGCCACCATTTTTATGTAATTTCATTGTTGCTATTTTCTTCAATCAGTATCACTATTATGTTGGCAGGTCACGGTGCTTGGAGTGGTTGGGGTTCGTGGGGATCCTGTACTAGATCCTGCGCTAGTGGTACTAAGACTCGAACCCGGTCGTGCACGAATCCAAGCCCCGCTTACGGTGGAAATAATTGTGCAGGATCTTCGTCTCATTCTGTTTCCTGTAACACCCATAACTGTCCAAGTAAGTATTTTTTGTATTCAATTTATAAACTTAAGACGAAAATTTTTTAATTAAGTATGAATAAAAACTTTGGCCAAATCTTTAGGCTTAATCTTCTGTAGAAAATGCTTGAGTTTGTAAACAATCATTTTCCAATGATAGTAAAACATCAACACATGCAAAGCCAAAATTTTGATAATATACCTCCGACTGTATGGACGGCAGAGGAACAAACCTACGTTATTTTCGTATAACAATTGAAGTAATGTAAATCTTTAACCTGACAGGACACGGTGGTTGGAGTGGATGGGGATCTTGGGGATCCTGTACCAAATCATGCGCCAGTGGAACTAAAACTCGAACCCGATCGTGCTCGAATCCGAGCCCTGCCTGGGGTGGAAACAACTGTGCTGGATCCTCGTCTCATACCGTTGCTTGTAATACTCACCACTGTCCAAGTACGTGTTCAGAAGGCTGAAATTTCTACCATCATTCTTAACAATGCCAAGTTTATTTGCAAGACTAATAATTCTCATTTTACATTCAGTTCACGGGGGTTATACTTCATGGAGTGGATGGGGTTCCTGTAGCAAAACATGTGCTGGAGGAACTAAAATCCGAACCCGTACCTGTACGAATCCGACTCCACAGTATGGTGGCAACAGCTGCTCTGGAGCAGCTTCTAATTCAGCGGATTGCAACACTCATCACTGCCCCAGTAAGTCTTCCAAGTTATTTTCAAGATTTGCTTTACGTGTCTATCTTAAAGTCAAATAAATCATTAAAAGAGTAACGAGAAATATGGAGATAACAAAAAACATCAAACTTAAAAGTGAATTTAAACGATACAAGTATACGGAGCAAAGCAAACACGGTCCTCAACTAGAAGCGGGATCAGGTATCATGGAGGAGTGAACATCACCTGTTGACCAGCCACGTGCTCCTTGTCAAGATCGGAAAAACGGAAAAACCCGTAGACAATCCAGTCTATAAATAATGGTCTTACAGTTTATATATAAGCCAGCATTTGACTTCATGACACATTGTTTTTGCTGACAACGTCAATGTATTGATTATTAATTGTTTTACGAAACTTAACTTTTAACAAGACTATTGATATCCTTTTTCCAGAAAATAAAATCTTTTAGTAAGAAAAGGGATAAGAGAATAAAAGTAAAACAATCATTTCAGTACACGGTAACTGGGCAGCTTGGGCTTCTTGGGGATCTTGCACTGTCACATGTGGAGGTGGAACAAAAGTGAGATCTCGAACATGCACGAATCCTGCCCCAAAGTATCTTGGAAATGACTGTGTCGGATCTTCCTCTTCTTCAACATCGTGTAATACTCACCATTGTCCAAGTGAGTATTAATTTACCGTTAAATTGAAATTTTTTCGAAATAAATTAAAAACGATCCTCATTGACAACATGATACATTTATAACTGTAATATCTTTTGTGTGTCCAGTTGATGGAAAATGGGCTTCATGGGGCAACTGGGGAACCTGCACGGTAACATGTGGTGGCGGAATACAGTCAAGGTCACGCAGCTGCTCCGCCCCAGCACCACAGTATGGAGGTGCAGCATGTCCAGACTTCTCTTCATCTTCACAGACCTGCAACACTCATAACTGTCCAAGTAGGTTTCAATTTAATTAAAACATGTGCGAAGCTCCATTTGATAATTAACCTATTATTTTACTCTATACATACTAGTATAACAGTCGATCGTACTATACATACAACACTCGATTGTATTTATTTTAGTTGATGGATCATGGGCAAGTTGGGGATCTTGGGGTACATGCACGGTTACTTGTGGAGGAGGAAGTCAAACACGGTCTCGATCTTGCACAAATCCAGCACCACAATATGGAGGCGCTGCATGTCCAGGGAGTACCGGTTCATCCCAGTCCTGTAACACACAGAATTGTCCAAGTAATGACATTTATGTTGCTTTCTGTTACATAAATTTTACTCTCTTGATATGTTTTAGAAATTCTGATTATGTTTTATGTTTAAATTATTTACTTTTATCAGTTGACGGTAGTTGGGCGTCATGGGGAAGCTGGGGTACTTGTACGGTTACTTGTGGTGGAGGTACACAGGATCGCACGCGCACATGCACAAATCCGTCTCCTCAGTACGGTGGAGCTAGCTGCCCAGGAGCTCAATCAAGCACCCAAACTTGCAACACGCAAGTCTGTATAAGTATGTTATGATGAGAAAAATGCATAATTATCATTAATTACGTGGTTTTACATTTTGTATTTAGTAGGGCATATGTATACGATGAGCAAATTGAAATTGATCCTTTTATATTCGCAGTTGATGGGGCTTGGGGGAGTTGGCAACAATGGGGATCCTGTTCCAAAACCTGTGCAGGTGGTAAACGATCGCGATCAAGAATTTGCGACAATCCAAAACCAGCAAATGGAGGTTTGGAGTGTTCAGGATCATCCGGTGACTTTGATGACTGTAACACACAAGACTGTCCCACTGTGGCCCCTGGCACTTATCAACAGGTACATTTAGTTTCGTAATCCTTTTTTAATATTAAGCTTAAAGCCTGAATCTATTATCAAATTCACACGACGCTTTGGTGCATTTTTATCATTTCAACAACAAAAATTATCTTTGTAAGAAATTTATTTTTAAGATAGAACCTATGTCGAAAAAGTCTTGTCACTAGATTTTCAAACTTTTCAAAAATAATAAATTAGTACTTGCTTATCAATCAGTTAAAAGCTCATGATATGTATGTTTCCTTGTTTCAAAATCTAGTACAGCCTGTGAAACTTGGTATGGTAATTACATACTGCGACTACACATTTTCAGTTATTTTTAGGGGTACTTGTCAAGAAGAGAATATGAAAAATCACAAAAATTTCTCTTCAAACACCGTTATTTATAGACTTTATTAACTGAACAATAATAAGCAATATTTCTCAAGAATAATTTCTTTTTTATTCAATTGACATAAAAGATAAGTCCACATTTAAAAGAAAGGCAAATGATTTGATTTCTATTTTTTAAGTCAATTTTCCACCTTACATTTGTTAATATTTTTTTAGAAGTCTTTGTCACAATGTTTTCAATCTTTAATATGATGAAAAATATACCCAAATAATTACAAAAAGTGATTAAAATATATACCTTTCGACTCTAACTAATGAGAGATAGGCTATTTACCGATGCTTATATTCTTGATTTTTTTTGCACTTACACAGGGTTTAATTATTAAATGACTGTTTGGGGTTACTTTTAGTTAAAAATGTTTATCAAAAATTGTACTTTTGATTTAAAAAGATCATATTTAATAGAAAAAATGTAATCAAACACCAAGAATATGAATAGTAACAAATAATTATGAAAAGGAATGCACATCATTTCACTATATATATCATAAAAATGTACACACAATCTACAACACGTACATCTCTGACTTGATATTACATTGTAATTTCATTACACAAAATGGTTACATACCATTCAATTATGTAAGTTGTATACATTGTAATTTCATTACACAAGGTAGTCTTGGATTTGTCAACTTAATTCAGCTGCTTGTCAAGGGGTGGGGGGGGGGGTTGTCCCCATACCAAACCAGGTTATTAAGAAATAATTTGCGTTCCTTTTTGGAAATCAACCAATGAGAGACTAAAATACAAACAAAATTAAATTATGTTGATTTTTTTCATTAAGCTTTGTCCATCTGGATACTTCACCTGTCAATCAGGTTCAATGACATGCATCCAAAGAGTATTCCAATGTGACTGTTCGTCCGACTGCGATGACGGAAGTGACGAAGACGCCACCTATGCCGGATGTACAAATGTCGAGGAATGTCTGGCTAAGGGCAGCGCAGGTATGTGTCACCATCAAGCACGAAGCATTGGGGGAGGGGGGTGCTTCTTCTCCAACCATTTCCAGATATCACTTTATACAATATAAGCTGATTTATTTTCTCTTGGTGTCTCTCCTCCCTTCAAAAACGATGCTATCTCTATGTTTGCTTGAAATTACTGATAAGAAATGCTTGCAGTCGATACACTATACAGGGGTCATATCGGTGCTACATATATTGTACAGATGTAATCGTCGTAAAATTCATAAACATGTTTATGCATTTTTTAATTTTTTTAAGCATAATAAAAAAAATTCAAATTGTTTTCTTTTATTTTCAGCCAACATTGTGGCCTCTGCACTGCTTCTCCTGGTCAGCACTGCCCTAGCTATTGGTTTCACCGTGTAAAAGCCAGGAAAACGATAGAAAAAAAACTTTAAAATTATGCTTTGCTTATTGAAATTTTATTCGAATGGGTACTCAGGAATCATTATTATAACTTATTGTAATAAAATTGTTTTGATATAATGATTTCTAGTTCATTTAGTTTTCTTTATGTAAATAACAAATACTGCACGCACATTAACGGTCGTAAATTTTAATGTATACATGTACGTGTAACTGATTTCGTCTATTCGAAGCACAGGCACTTGACGTTACTTTTTTTCTTTTAATAAAAAATATACCCCCTACACGTTTATTATTAGGTAGGGGATGTATTTTTATTAAAAGGAAAAAAAAGTGACGTCACGTGCCTGTGATTTCAATAATAAGGTACGGACAATGAATAAAGAGAGAATAATTCATGTGCATGAAACTGATGTGCACTGTAAAAATATAAAGTACATAATCAAAGCAATTTATGATGATAAGCACATAGATAAGTATATATTTTTTACTGTTTATATACATTGGAATTTCTATTCCGTCCGACTGGACGTACTTGTAACATGGTGTCCCGAGCATGCGAGAAATTGACACAACACCCATTGCAAGTTTTCTGCTGGGCATTGTACCCTATTCGTTTTTGGCACACAATCATGATTTATTTGGATTTTAATAACAAGCTTAACTACTTAGAGGTAAAAGTAGACCATATATACTCATGATTAAATCCATCGGCAAATCTGTCGTGTAATGGTCTATACGAGTTATTTCATCTTATGACCTTAGAAAAATTTATTTTCCTTTCATATCAAATACTAGGTCTTTTTCATAACACTCGAAGAAATCCTGTACTAACCTACATTTTAAATTGTATATTGGTGTTCAATGCCTTACAAATAGGAGATAAATTCTTTGTGTAAAGATTATATATTTCAATATTGATATGAATGCAATTCAAAGTTTTAATTAATTGTACATGTACAACTGTGTTTGAAATGATATAAAGGACAAGGTAGAGTAACGGCCGAATCTGCCCCCTTATTTGATGTAAAAATCAGAACACTGGTAAAATTGTGATAGTTTGTAGTTAAGAACGTAAGGTTCATTGATATTCTGATAAGAAAGATAACTCTACATGACAAAAATTGTGATAGTTTGTAGTTAAGAACTTAAGGTTCATTGATACTCTGATAAGAAAGATAACTCTTAATGACATATTTATTTATTACAATGTATTCTTTATAGATTTGCCAAGTTGAAGTGTCTTTTTTGTCCAATTTTGCCCCACAAGCTATGCTATAATTGTTTGTATTTTACTTATAAAATTCGTTTCTTTTGGAAATCATTAAGGTTCAAGCAACATTTTATATGATTGAGCAGAGGATTTATGAACCTTTAAATGATGCTTGCTTTAAAGGGACATGAACACAGTTTTAGCTAAAATTTCAAAATTTATTTTTCCATTTTTAAAGATATATAACTAGGGTCTTTCTAATGATCATCAAAAATTTGAACGCCAGTTGTTCAGATACAAGACGGATTTAGAGCTCCAAACCTTTGTTATGTAAAGAAGGCTAGTGTCATGTTTTTGTTTACACAGGTTAATATACTAATAGATGTTCGTTCCACGTAGATAATTTCAAAAAGTTAATTTTAAATACGATTCGACACTTACCATTGATTTGCTTCATTTTGTTATAAATATGATATTTTCTATATGTAAACAAAAACAAGGCACGAGCCTTGTTTACATTATGAAGAACTTTAAGTTTTGTATCTTGTTTGTTAATCAACAAAGGATGTTCAAATTTTTGCTAATCAACAGATGATGCTTTAGGTGGGAATTGTAAACATTAAAATGGGTTTTAAAAAAATCAGTTGAAACTGTCCAGGCCCCTTTAAAACCAGCACTTAATTGGATTCAAGACTGACATGGAATCCACAAGAGGGTGCTTAAGATGAACATTTTCCCGAATTTCCTCATTCCTGTGGTATTTCATTATATTTGAGATACTTTTCTCTTCGGAAAACAGATCACAAGCTTGCCTGTCTGATATTTTTACACATAAACTGCATTTGATACTAGTGTATAAAATATATAAATTTGGTTGATAGGCATGCTTGTGCTCTTTGTTTTTCGAAATAAAATGTGCTGTAAAATCGATGAAAATTTGCATAAAAATGAGAGAATTCGAAAATCGACCTTCATTTCGACCTCTCTGTGTATTCCAAAACTTAGAACCAATACTCATTTTGTGACAGAGGTGACAACAGGTTTTTTAGGGATAAACTGTTGCATCACTCTGATCGACACACAAAATCAGTGCCAAAAAGGATCTTGTCTATCTTGTCCTTTATTTTAAAATATAATGAACGTAACATCAAATGAATAGTAAATACATGAACGAGTCAAAGCTGTATAAGAACGTCCAATAACGCGCAAAACATGTCACATATAGGAGTTAAGTTATAAATCTTAGAGGGGAAATGCCATTAGTTTAAAACCCTTTAAAATATAATACCTCAATTAATCAATCTGTTGGTACTGAGTTCTGTAACAAATTAAAATTTTAAAAACCATGGTCCAACCTGGATCAGATTCTTGAGTTAGGATAAGACTGTCTATATTGATACATGTAGTATAGTAAAAACTGTTAAACTCTTTTAAAGACTGATTCTCTCCCCTGCTGTAAATACTCAGCAGACAAATTAAGTACGGAAGGATGAAAATTATAGCCCCCGAGTCAGGGGTTCAGGTGTGAGGGCGGGTTTCCATTTATTTCATTTCCATTTCATATATTGATTCACCAAACATGCTGCTATACAACGTTTCATAAAAACGTTGGATAAAAAATATTTTTACTCATATAGGTCTGCCTGTGGTAGACTCATAAGATTTTCGTGCCAGAACCCACTGCGACACGCTACTTTGTTTATATTCTCTGGGATTGGGAGCTGCAACCTTTAGGATCTACTCCTAAATCAAGCGCTTAAACTATACTACACCACGCTAGAAAATTGAATTTCCTATTCCTTGTTAATAAACAGATGAAATAAAAGTAATTATACGCAATACTTAAAAATTGAAGAAATTCCTGGCGAGTTATATAGCCGAGTTGCATGTCGCATACTACCAGATTATTCCCCAGACAGTCAAACGGTACAAGAATGTGCATACATGTATGTGATAATATATTAAATTTCCAAAAAATCTTTTTAAAAACCCTCTGTCCCTGGGTATTCAACAGAAAGCTAACAGGATGATTGATGAAATCAATAATTCTGCTTAAATCTTCTAAAATTCTATGAATCCATGGCCTTCAGGTCAGGATTTGCCTGTTAGGGCGGGGCTTTAAGAAAAAAAAAATCGTCATTTTTGGGGAATATTCTTATATTTTATGAGTGTAACGCAAACATAGTTAGTGCATAGTTATCATATGCAAGGGTACTTCCTCTTAAATTGTTAAAATCATAGACCCTGAGTCAGGGGTTCCAGTGTACTGTCAGGTTCTATCTTTTATTTGTAGTGACACTTCATTATTTCTTTTGAATACCTTCCTCTGCAAATGATGAGCTTGTGGACCTTTTTTTTCAAACTGGATATCAGTGTTCCTGAGACAGGGATACTGTTGTTAGTACAGGACTGTAATATACAAATGTAAATATAATCCATAATACTTTAAAAATGCATTTAATTATGCGACTGCTATTCTTAGAAAGAAGTGTTAATCGGACTTCGATATACACCTTGTGTTATTCAATTTTATATTATGAGTGAAAAGATTTTATATAGAAACGAGTACTTTTGGATCAAGAGTAAGCGTTTTAAAAAAGGCCACCTACACACCCTGATTTAAATCAATCGATAATAGTGCCGTACAATGCTAGATGGGCGAGTTAATTCTTCTTTTCACGAAGACATTTTCTTTTCATGTCAAATCCTAAATCCTTTTCAAAATACTGGAATAAAACTTGTAAGAATTACACCTATTATTAATTATTCATTAGTGATTAATGCCTTTTAAATAGGTAGTAAATAGGTTAGGAATTTCAATACTGAAATGTAGCAATACAATGAAGAGGAATACATATTCACACTTGTATCTGCAATGGAATTGAACTTTGCATTCATTTACATGATGGAACCGTAAAATGAGAACGTGTTTTCTGTTAAAGGTTACACAAAAATGTATCAGAATTAAATTTAATGTCTAATTATATAAGAGTGACATATTGTACCGACTGGCTAAAATGACCCAACTCAGTTCTTCTTTTAACCTCCACATGCTCCAGGACAAAATTATTTGTTATGCATTTCGGAAAATATATTTTAAAAATTTAGCATTGATGTTTTACTTTTAAGTGAAAAAAAAATATACGACCTACATGTACCTACCGACCCACATTTCTTCATTCCGGGTCGCTATAGAGCAAACAAACATAATTTTAAAGTCGGCCTGGTCTCAAAGAAGGGCTACATTGATTTTTTTAGTATGTGTTGTACCTGACCCACCTCTGATGTTTTAGAGGTCCGTATTTGTTCTGCCCCTACATGTACTTTGTATTGTTTTATGGACTTTTGATATTGAATACTGTTCATTATCTCCATATGTTTCACTGTACCACTGAACAAGGGGTTTCAACTTTTCCTATAAAATCGCTTAACCAATTTCCATAAATTTAATCTAAATCATATATGATAAACATGATAAAGGGAAGCAAACATGTGAAGTCCTTGGCCCATCTTCCCTCTGGGACCTGGATACGTAGATTACAACATCACATGGTTCTGTAATGAGTAAAATTTATGATTGTTTCAAACTGCATGTGGTGTAATTAAGAAGCTCTATTAATAATACATGATACAGTAGTTAATATGCATTTTTCTTGAAAATAACATTAATTTTATTATTATATATGTACCACATATTAATCATTCTATACAACGCGTTATCTGATTGGTTCTAGATTATCACGTGACAGGACCATGAAACTTTATATTTCCAGGTCGTCGACATGCTTTTCATCATATTCAACCTCTCCGGATACCTAGTGCATTTTCCCGCAATAGCTAGTGTTCGTTGAACGAAAACTCAAGAGAGTAGTTAACGTGACAATAGCCTGGTTCACATAAAAAAATTAATGATTGTTTTATAGGAGTGTAATGTGTCCAAGAATTTCAGTAACTGTACATTAGAATTGAAAGTGAATTTAAAGGCGGTTTTTTAAAAAAAGTTTTGCTTGTTTCGGTATAATGAACAATTTATTGCATGAATATTCAGGAAACATGAAGATTTATTCACATTTCCCTCACAATTCTGCAATAAATGTATAATATCAATCCATCACCCCCATAAAAAAACAAAGGTAAGGATATTAATTTCTTCTAGACATTTATAAAAACCAGTATTCAATAGTTATATATGGAATAAATGTTCAAACTGTACCGACATTTAACACAAATTAAATCAAAAGTTCAGTGGGCAGAGCAATTCAAATATACTTCGTTGTTTTCTTTAACATATAATTACATGCATGCATCAAAGTTTGTAATTTAGTTAAACAAACATTTATACAAAAAGACATAATGGACAACTCACATGTATCGTTCATGTGCAAACTTTCATGTTCTAATCATAAACATCTCAAACACTCGCATTCATTATTTGAAAAAAAATATCGTACCACTATGTGCAAAGCTGGAAATAAAATTTACTTTAAAAAGTAAATGAAACAATAAAACTCCTGATGAAAATCTCGGTTGAAGATTCTGCTGCGATTCTCAAAAAATCATCTACACATAGAAAAAACACTACTCTCTGTTTCAGTTTCACATTTAAACCCTTGAACACATTGTATTGCGTGATACAGCTTTTCCGGAAAGGCTTTCCTTGATAATTTGCCTTTAGTTAGAGTTTACAGAACTACCCGTATTCTTGTAAAAAGTGGTTGCTCTACTACTTGTATCTGTTGGTATCGTAAACTAGAAAGTCCATCCTTTTTATATCGTGTATAAGAATTCGAAAGCATCTTGTATCTATAAAAAGGGAAAAAACATATCATTACTTCAAACAATATACTGTATAAACTCGCCTATAAGCCGTTTTTATTGTTTCAGCGTATATTGGAGGTATTAAATCTATGATTTACCAACCTTTTCATAATTCGCATATGTCGGACAAAAAGTTTTCGACCAGAGAAAAACAATTTTTAAAAAAGCCCCCCCCCCCTCCTCAAGAAAAAAGATCGAAACAAAACACCCCCACACGTCTCTGTTGCTCTACTGGTTTGTACCTATAAAGAAAAGTATCAGTTGGACTTGAAAAAATAACAAATAGAGTAATGCTAATCTTTATTTGTGACAAGAGTGCAATAAGACTATAACTGTAAAAGGAGCCTTTTAAACGAATTTTACAGATCATTCATCAAAATCAAAACCCAATAAAGACAATTATGTATCTGACCCGTCTCACCCGTTGGATTTATGATTTGAAGAATTTAGAATCTTCACAACCCCAGGATGCTTCCACATAAGTTTAAGCTTTTGTGGCTTATAGTGGTTCTAGATAGGAAGTTTTTTTTTAATTAATTTTCCTATATATTTCATTGTAACAATAGATTTGTCTATTATGGCCCGCCCTACGCTCGGGGGTCATGAATTGAACAATTTATAATGTACACAACCCCCAGAATGCTTCCAAATACAAGTGTCAGCTTTTCTGACCCAGTGATTATTGAGAAGAATATTTTTAATGACACCATCCTATTTTTGTCTTTTCTAGATTATCTCCCCATTGTAAGGGGACATGGCCCTTCATTTTATAGCAATTTAATCCCCCCCCCCCCCCTTTTCAACCATGGTTGCTGTGTACCAGGTTTGGGTAGAGTTGACACAGTGGTTCTTTAGACAAAGTTGAAGATGTGAAAAAGTTTACAGACGGACGGACGACCGACGGATAATTGATGATCAGAAAAGCTCATTAGTCTTAAGCTTTCAGCTTAGGTGAGCTGAATACAAATTTACAAAATTATGTAACTTAGTATAGTGTACTTGTTATGTGCCAAGTTATATTGAAAACTGACAAAAACTGTAGGAGAAGTAGCATTTTAAATGTATTTTACAAAAATATTATTTTTAGTACATGTTACCATGGCAACACCGTTCATTGAAATAAAAAAGCAATACACAGAGTTCTGTATCTCAGTAGAATCTACCTGTGTGCAAAGTAATATTGAAATCAAACTAAAACTGTCAAAGGAGAAGGATTTTAATTGTTTGTCACAGAAATACACCGTTCAACGAAATCAGAAACCGATATACAGAATTATGCATCTTAGTGTTAGCTGCAGAACTGTAGCTCTCCGAAAAAGATATCTATAGACAGACCGGAGAGCTACAGTGTCATCCATTGAAAAAACTGTATACATGTATTTATTGCACACAAAAAGTGCGCTGTTTCTCGATTTATTTCTCCATGTTTTTAAACTGTCATCTCAAAATTTTACTAACCGTGTTCCTAACATATTATTTCACTTATTCAACAAAGAAGCACCACATTTAATTGCTGTTAATAGCCCTCCTGGCCCTGAAATTTATAAGATCATCGAAAATTTCGTCTTATTATATTGCCATTTTGGATCGCAAGATTATTCGGTCCAACACGTGCAGATGTTGACTACATGAGTACTTGATAGAGAAGTAAGGAATTCCAAAACTAAGCGCAACTTTTTGTGCGCAATAAATACACAGATTTTACAATGGGTGGCACTGTAGCTCTCCGGTCTGTCAATATGCTTTTTCGAAGAGCAACAGTCCTGCAGGTACTTAGTGTAGGATACTAATGTGTCAAGTTTTATTGAAATCAGACTAAAACTTTTGGAGGAGTAACATTTAAAAGTATTTCAAAGAAACTTCTATATTATGTCGCTCGCGTGGCGCAGTGGTTAGAGCGTCTGCTCTAGAGTCACGAAGTAAGGAGTCGATCCTTACGTCGCGGGTTCGAATCCCACTGTGGGACGCGGAGACCGATCCTTCGGATGATACCGTATAAACCCAGGTCCCATGTCCAAGTAGGTGCTGGCACGAAAAAGACCCCTCTTTGCTCAATGGCCCTCAGTGGCGAGTAAAGGACAAAATTTGCAGCTCTCCACCGGCAAGTGGTGGCGTCTCCATATGAGTGAAAAATTCTCGAGAGGGACGTTAGACAATATACAATCAATTCTATATTTTAGAGACCATAGCAACACCGTTTATCGAAATCAAAAATCAATATATAGAAATATGTATCTTAGTGTAGTCTACCTGTATGCCAAGTTATATTGAAATCAGACTGAAACAGTAAGAGGAGAAGCATTTTGAATGTATTTCACAGAAATTTCTAATTTTAGTAACCACGGCAACACCATTCATCGTAATCAAAAACCGATATAAAGAAGTAAGTATCTTAGTTTACTCTACTTTTATGCCAAGTTACATGTATATTGAAATCAGACTAAAACTGTAGGAAGAGTAGCATTTTGAAAAATTGTTAACAGACAGACAGACGGACGCACGACAGACGCCTTACTATCGCATATGCTCATCTGGTCTCTGATAAATAGAGCAAGAAAACAAAGAAACGACTTACAGGCGAGTATTTACGGCATCGACCTGCTGCACACATATCAGAAATGAATCATGTTTACCAAGTTATTAAATACTGTTAATGTATCATTTGAAACTTTTTTTTCTATGATCGATTTTGTATTATACTTTTTTTTCGATGTTTGTGATAATATTTAATAATCAAATTACCTATCACTATTGATCTTCGATTGTTTGTGTTTGATCATTTTATATCTGCTGATAGAAGGAGACATCCGATTTATTGTTCTACCACTGGCATAAATTCTGCAACATCAAAAGAATAATTTTATAATAACCACTGACATTAAAGAAACATACAGTCAAGCATCTGTACATTATGTAGGA
Source organism: Saccostrea cuccullata (assembly GCF_032062105.1). Lineage (NCBI taxonomy): Eukaryota > Metazoa > Mollusca > Bivalvia > Ostreida > Ostreidae > Saccostrea > Saccostrea cuccullata. Next base: position 59,038 of record NW_026933609.1, on the reverse strand, counting down.
AACATATGGAGATAATAAACATATGGAGATCACGAACAGTATTCAAGATCAAAAGTCCATAAAATAATACAAAATAGCAGAGCAAACAGTTACACGGAGGAGTGAGTATTCCCTGCCGATAGGTCACACCCGGCGTGCGCTTCTTGTCATGATCGAAAAATAACGGAAAATCGATCGTCAGTTCAGTGTACATGAATAAATATTGGACCCATAATTAGTATGAAAAACGTGTCAGCATATGACTCTATGATAAGTTGTTTTTGCTGACAAGGTCATTGTATCGTCCATAGAATTTATGAAAAGATTACTTTAAACGTGACTGCTGATATTCTTGTTTCATCAACTTGTTTGTCAATAATGTACCTCGCTTAAGAAATTGTTCATACGTAGAGCTTGCTCTACTGAGATATATAAACTTCGTAAACAGGTGATGAAGGTATATTGCAGCATAAGTAAGGGAAGTTGACGATTGAAAAGTTAAAGTCATCACGTTTATCATAGAGCTTGATTGTTAGATTACCATTAACGCCCTTTTCAAGTAAAATATCCAAATTTGAAACAGATGTGCCAGACTCTCTGGTATATTTTACCTCAAGCTCACCAGAATATATCGTACCGAGTTAAGAATGAAAAGATTCTTTATCAAGAGTAGATTGTTTTTCTTCAAATAATAAAATAAATATTGTACACGACTTGTATTAATTATTGCAGCTTCTTAATCAAGAAGTGAAACACACAAACGATACATGTACATGATGTCTAATGAACTTATAGAATACCCCTCCCCCCTCCCCCACCCCCAGTTACTTATTCCTCTTTTTCTTACACGTTTGTACTTTAAAGTTTAAATACACGAACATTTTAAACCTGAATTTATGTTATTCAAGAGATTTTTTGAAAAAAAGTCATATCCGGTATATTATCTAATACAAACATCTATAGAAAAGGGGTGTAACTCAATTTTCTTTACAACTTTGAAAACATTATTCCTTTTCTATTAATATATGAAATTTATAAATGTGACAGTGTTTGACCTATTATCGATCTTTAGATTAATTTTATTAACTTTATGAACTTATAATTTGTATAACAAGAAGCCTATGGGCCACATCGCTCACTTGAGTACCATTGGCCATTCAGTAATTAAACAGATTTCCCTCTTTGTAATACCTCGTGACCATGCCTTTAACCAGCTAGGGTCATGATTAGAATGTCACTTCCCTAGGATGCTTCCACATACGCTTTAGCTTTTTGAGTAAGTGGTTCTTGCAATTGAGAAAAAGATTTCTAAAGATTTTTCCTGTAAAATTTCAATATAAAACCTTGATTCCCTATTGTGGCAAAAACTAAGGAATCATGAGTTGAACAATTTAGTATCTACACTACCCTAAGCTATGCTTCCACTTTATTTCAGTTTAAACGGACAAGTGGTTCTTGAGAAGAATGTTTCTTAAGAATGTTCCTATATATTTCAGTGAAAAACTTGGATCCCTATTATGGGTCCGCCCTACTCCCGGGGGCCATGATTTGAATAATTTAGAGTATACACTACCCAAGAGTTTTCATTCCGATTAAAAAATAAATAAACTAATGATCGTATTTTTATTAATGGATGATAAATTGAGGGTTCTCGCTCTCTTACATATGTCTATCATATTTCCGAGGCATGTGCATTGTATTTAGATGATAAACAAAAACATAAGATAAACAATAGACAAAAAATTGACATCCTTGTCGGTTCTACTCTTGATGCAAATAAAGTAAACAACAATAAAATGTTTCATTCGATTTTTGTTAGGATTTTCTCATCGACACTCAACATATTGTTTACATGTTTATTTAAGTTTGTCCCAGAAATCCCGCGAGATTTGTACATTTTGCAACTTTTTTTTAACAAAAGAGCACAAAAAGAACTATAACTCTTCCATAGTGGAAATAGGACATATTGGCCAGTGATTCTTGAGAAGTTGAAAATGTGAAAAGGTTATAGACGAACTGACAGACGGACGGACAACGGGTGATCAGAAATTAAAGCTCACTAAGATTAGCTTAAGACAACAGTCAACATGCCACTTAATGTCATAATTATTGCATTTACAAACAAGGTCACTGTTTCGAGCAGAGAATTTGTGAAATGTTGACTAGCAAGTCTTTTGTTATCCTTTCATGAATAACTTATTTGTCAATTGCTTGCCTCGGCTTAGACGCTATCAAAAAATTCGTGTTCCGTGAGATCTAGTCCTCTACACAGAGTCCAAATTTGGTCGTGCTTTTGAATATCTTTACAACTATGAAAGAGCCTGAGGTAAGGCAGACAATAAGGTAAATAATGAATAATTTCTCATAGAAGAATCGAAATCAAATTTTTCGCCTTTGGACAAATATCAATATATTATACATTTTCGTTCCATTCAATAATAAAAAAAAAACTGTGCTTTTTCTAATGAAGGTATGACTCTCATACGAAAACAGAGAGGACAAGAAGACAGGTATTAAGGTAGAAGATTCATACATGTACCTTTAACCCAAAAGATTTTACAATCGGAAAATACTAAAACCTACCTATAACTCATGTCGTCATCTTCACCTCCCCAGTTATAAAACAAATTGGACCAGCCATTGACGGCTTCAAAGTCATTTTTCAGCCACGCAGATACTCCACCGATAAGTTTGGTGTCAGGAAGACTACAGCGAAAAAATGTAAATATATATGTAAAAGTTTTTGATAAAAATTCATTAACAGCTTAAAATTAGAGCTTTATATGAAATATAAATCACCAACCTGCTAAAGTTTGCTTACCTGTAATTAAATTTATCTATGGCATAAGACAAATGCATAGGACTTCTACAACACCCATAAGATATCCTGTCGTCCTCTGGTATTAGGTCGACGTCATGAAATACAAAACAGGTGTAGTTATCTCTCTTCAGGGCTTCCATGTACCCAATGTTAAGTAGTGTCCCTTTATTAAAGTCTTGATTATCAGCCTACAAATATCACAAGGCAAGAAACATATTAGTATGAATCTAATTTGTTTTCCCAGCGCGTGAAAATATTTTCTTTTAAGTATAAACAAACTAATTGCCAGGTATCGCTTGTTAAGTGCGGCGTAAAAATAAATATTGAATTTCAAATTATGATATTATTTAATAAATTTTCATACTTCAGAATTCATTGGATTCCTTTCGTTTTTTTTTTTTATTGGAAATTGATGTATCCAATGTTATGTCTAAAGGTGTCTAGATATTTTTTTAATAGAATAATTGAGTGCTTTACAATAAAAGGACAATAAAAGGACAGGACCAAGGCCAAGGGCGTCAGCTTGTACAAATCATAAGAAAAAATCTCATATCGAACAATGTATGCCTTGTATAAGTTTAAACCAAGGTACTTAATTGTAAAAATAAATATTATATGTAGGGGCTGCCCCGTGTACGAAACAAGTGGAAAAAATAATGATACATGTATATAGGAGTCTCAGTGTCCTGTATACGAAAAAAAAAGGCTATGAGTATGCTTTTGACAAATTCAACCAATTTAAATGTATTCTCAACAATATCAGATATAATGACACTTTGTAGCAGCCGCTTATGATATGATAGAAATGTCATAATGCGTTTCATAAATTATTGCATTAATTGTTTAAAAGTTACCAACCGCTCTTAATAGATCGCCACTTTATGTAACAAGAGGCCCATGGGCCACATCGCTCACCTGAGAAGCTTTGACCATTCTGTTCTTTACCAGATTTCCCCCTTGTAATACATAATGCATTGCCACAACCCCACTGATCATAATTTAGACATTTTGAAAAAGTACACTACCCCAGGATCCTTCCATGTGCACATAAGTTTCAGCTGGTTCTTGAGAAAAAGATTTTCAAAAGATTTTCCTATATATTTCTAAGTAAGAATTAAAAAATTGATTCCAAATTGTGGCCCCGCCCTTCCCCCGGGGTCATGATTTGAACAATTTAGAATGTAGACTACCCCAGGATACTTCCACATAAGTTTCAGCTTTTCTGGCCCAGAGGTTCTTGAGAAGAAGATTTTCAAAAATTTTTCCTATATATTTCTATGTAAGACTTTGATCCCCCATTTTGGTCCCGTCCTTCCCCCGGGGGTCATGATTTGAACAACTTAGAATCTGCACTACCCCAGGATGCTTCCACATAAGTTTCAGCTTTTCTGCAGCTGGCCCAGTGGTTCTTGAGAAGATTTTCAAAGATTTTTCCAATATATTTCTATGTAAAACTTTGATTTCCCATTGTGGCCTCACCCTTCCCACGGGGGTCATGATTTAAACAATTTAGAATCTAGACTACCCCAGGATGCTTCCACATAAGTTTCAGCTTTTCTGGCCCAGTGGTTCTTGAGAAGAAAATTTTTTAATGACCCCACCCTATTTTTTTCTTTTCTTGATTATCTCCCCTTGTGAGGGGACTTAGCCCTTCATTTTGACAATTAAATTCCCCTTCACCCAAGGATGCTTTGTACCAAGTTTGGTCAAAATTGGCCCAGTGGTTCTTGAGGAAAAGTCGAAAATGTGAAAAGTTTACTGACGGACAGACACCCCCCCCCCCCCGGACAAAATGTGATCAGAAAAGCTTCAAGTTAAAGCCTTCACTCAGGTACTAAAAAGGTATAATTAAGCGGTTAAGAATATCAACTATCAGTCCAATGATTTATGGCAAAATATTTTTATTATTAAGCAGTTGCTACAATGCTTTGAATAAAACAGGTTTTTTTCTTGGGAGCAAAAGTATTTCAACAAACCCATAATGCATATACCTTAATTTCTAGGAATTTTACTTCCTGCTTGGATTTAATGGCTATATTTCTAGAGAAGGGACGTGTACTGTCGGTATGTAATACTTAAAACTTATCATAGTGTTCCACTCTACCATGCCTTACCAGTACTTAGAGGTACCTGTTCCACTACGTACACGCTGTATTGCAGATTTTGACGATGAAGAATAGGGTGAAGGTTGTTTAAAAGAATTTTAAGGTGCTCCTCTCTATCTCGCACTGGGGTTATTATTGCTACTCTTTCATGTACGTCCAGTTCCTTTTGTGGCCTTTCAACCGAGTGGTGTCCGCCAAATTGCAGCCACCAAAAGTCAGATGCCATATCCTGCAACTCCCTTGGAATCATATCTGCTGTAATATTGCCAACTATGAAGAATGAAAATATTTTGGTTAAAGTAATAATAAAAATTTTAACACGGTACGAATACTCATAATGAAATGATTATGGACCATTGTAATGGCAGATTTTTGAGACTGATAAAATAAAAATAATTAATTAAAATAAGAGGCCCATGGGCCTTATAGGTCACCTGAGCATCATGCAACAACTTTCAAATGATTGAATTTGGTTCATGTTTTAAGCCAGATGCTATGGCATTCACAATTTTGAAAGAGACACCATTGATTATCATAACTATACACTTAGCAATTGCTTAGTTTGTTTACTTTATACCCATAAGCAGGGTAGGGGAACAAAAATACATGTCAACTAATCAGTAATATTCAGTAATAATCAGGAGTTCCCTTACCACACATGAACCCCTGACCCTAGGTCTACACATTGCACAATTTTTGAAAAGGCACACTTGCTTATCAAAAATGTTCAATTAATACCAAGGAGCAGATTTTAAACAATTCATTTTCAGTATATAGAAGTAGAGCCCCCCCCCCCCCCGTCTTTGGTATTCCTGATCCAGGGGCCTTGAAATTCACAATTTTGAAAGAAGAGCCCTTGCACATCATAACTATATAAATAGTTCATCTGCTTATTACCCAGGAGTAGAGAAAAAGATTTTCATATATGTAATTTATTATCACCATATAATCATGGTAGAGCCACACCCTAACACCATAATCCCTGACCCTGGGGCCATAAAATTCACAATTTCGGTAGAAGCGTTCTTACTCATCATAACTATGTCCTTAATTAGTTTATTTAATATCAAATATCGGTACGAAACGATACACGAACGACCTATCCAAAAATTGAAAATGAAAGTACCTGTCCTTGGAAAATGGCGGCTTGTACGAAGCGAAGAGACGATGATGATATTGAAAACATAATGTAGAACTAATAAGTCGTTGATTAGGGGTAAAACGTTTTCACTTTTAAGCAGCCTCGGAAGATTGGACAAGAAGAGTTCAGTATGTAAAGCGTGCTATACTACACAGAAAGTATCGTTTCCAGAACATTTGATATCATTAATTGTTGGTCCATCTCGTGCTTTTTTGTAATCTCAACTAGGCTACAGACTTTCAGCAATTGCTTTTAATGTAAATGTGCTGTTTTTTTTATATGAAATTTTAGTCAGTGTTCTTTGATGAACTACACAACTGTTTGTAAACAACTTCTTTACAGAAATTTGGTAACAATAATATGTACATGTACATGTATTATTGTTTCCGTAAAGTTTTAGTCAATGAAATTGATGAACTTCAGGTATTAATTTCAAAGCACACATGATTTTATATAGTCTAAGAATAATTTGTTGATTTAATGTCAAGACAAAAAAAAATGAAATAAAATACTAATTCTTTTGCATAGTTTTATAATTTATCATGTAACAGTTGATTTAATGTTAAGACAGAAAATGAAATAAAATACTTTTTAAAAAGTTTTATAATTTATCATAATATCGAGATACGTATCGTATCGTATCGTGCTAATATATCGAGATACGTATCGTATCGCAAGATCTGTGTATCGTCCCACCCCCTAGTTAAGGGATTGATCCTTATCAGTGGTGTATATTCCATATAGGCAAAAAGGCTGTAGCCTACACATCATTTTCTCAGGAATAAAAATTTGGTTGAATAAAGGGGCGGGGATTTGATAATAAATCGTACCTATTAATTTATTTGTTGGAGATGTAAAAAAAAAAAGCATTCTTAGCAATCCGCACTTTTATACCTATATATCCGATTATCTTTACAGTTTTGCTTTATATTTTAGGACAAAACTATTCCCTTAGCTTGACATTTTATTAAGCCAAAGTTCAAGTGTTATTAATATTAAGTCTGTATCAGAAAAATTTAATCAAAAGCAACAGGAGTCCATAATATGTGCAGGAAACGAAATTGATAACTTGAATTATATTTGTTAGTAGGAAATTGAACGTTTTGATCGAATTTTGATTATTCAGCAAGGAAGTTTCCATATTTTCTTAGCAGATATCGAGTGAGGATAAGTTCTCAGTTTTGTTAAGTGGTCTTCACATCAGGATATAAACTGTAATATACCTACAACATTATTTACACTGGTCAAATTAAAATTGCAGATGTCTGAGTTTGCAAAAATGGTCCCTTTGACCTCTCCCTAATACCGATCGTGAGGAAGCTTCTTGTCTACCCACACTTCAAGTTAAATATGTGACAAGCCTACACATTAGCAGAAAGGAAAAAACGCCACTTATATGTCGCGGGTTTGAATCCCAATGCGGGACGTGCGGATTGGTCCTTCGGGTGATATCGTAATTTATAAACAGAAGTATAGTGTGAATCATTAGATGCCACGAAAAACAAGTGCAAGAAGAGTGATGAGATAGAAACATGCAAACAATAGATTGAACTCATACATTGAAAAAAAAACAACTCGAGATTACTCAAATGTACAAAAATCTATTGCATACAATGGATTCTTTCAGGCTTACCTGGTCCCATGTCTCCTAATCCTTTATATCTCTCTAGACAAACCAGATCGTTCCATCTCTCACTGACGCGTACAGTCAAGTCTGTATAGATTGCTGTCAGAAAGACACACATAATCACCAGAGGAACGTATAAGCTTCGGTTTCGTATGCGGGAAAACCTGCACAGCCGTAATTTCATTTTATGCATCGACAAAACTGAAAAAAAAAGACAAACTAAAAACTAATTTCCATTTTAAAAATCAAATCTTTTAGCTTTTTAATTACTTATATTTCCCATTGCTTGCAAATTTTATTTGTAATTTGTGTGTTCGAGGACCTATAAGTTGTTTTGATCGGATCATCTACTTCACTTGTAAAAATGTGCTTTATTGATTTCGTGTGTGACATCTTGATCATACACGTACACGTAGACATATACAACGGTTTTCAAATAAAAAGGCAATATCATTTATGTATACATGTACCAAAATGCTTAATGTATCAACTTGGAAATAGAATAGAAAATATAAGAATTGATTTTGTCAAGAATGGTTGTACCCCGCTTAAGGAAATGAGAAAGCATTCGCGGATCTACAGATTAGTGTGGGACTATTAGAGGAGAGGGGCGGGTCAAAGGGATACGTTATAAAGTATTCCAGTGCTAATGCTCAAATGTTTCATGAGATATCGCTCGGATTTGATAGTTATACATACAGACTATGTATGATTTTGTTTTTAACTTGAGATATTGGCCTCAAAATGCGCATAGAGTTGTGGTGTATAACATTTCAAACCAAAAACTCGAGAAGGTTTTTCGAGAAACTGCATGGAAATAAAGCGTTAAAACGGACAGTGTTTATTACCTTGACCCCAAAATTAATAAGAATCTTCTTAAACAGGCTTGTGTAATTTGATATTTTAGGTATGATATGATATCTGAAGCTTTCAACTGTCATTTGGCAAAGAAAAATTTGATATATTTTTGGTTGATAATTTTTATTAGACAAAATAAAACATGGTTTTGAAAACGTCTACGCCAAAGTTTTACAAATTCTTGACATGAAGCTATCATGATATTAGGGAAAGATTCTCTAGAAAATATATATTGAAATTAAGTTATATTACATAGTCTTTTGATTATGTTGTGTAAACCATGTCATGTGCTGGATAATTTTTGATTGAGATGGGTAGGTTGGTATCGGTTTTAACTCTTTTATGCCGTGTATTTTTCAAATTAGAAGCATTTCCTTTTTAAAAACATTTTTATATACATCTTCACATGACATGAATTTTGGGATTGTAGACCATTGTCAGACAACACTTCCTTATATAAATTAAAGCTGATTCTTTGGTAGCTATTTATAGCACTATTCATTCTAAACATTTTTAGAATTAACGATATCTTCTAATGAGGAAGATATACATATCTTCCAACGAGGAAATATACACTCAACAATAAAAGTGGAAACACTTTTGATACACTTCATGTGTGAAAACTTGTATGGCATAAATTTAGTTAATATACATAATAATATTAAAAAAAATAGTTTAAAATATTTTAATAAGAATTACATTATTTAATGTTTTATATATATTTCATTTTGCGTCGAGATCAATGTAGAACGTAAAAACACAAAATGTAATGACATGATTTTGGGATTATTAAATTTTGTGTAAGAAAAACGGAAAATGTAATAATTCACTTTTTAGTTGTCACATTTGTGTTGTGTAATGTTGCGCTGAGGTCAACACAAAATGTAATGGAAAATGTAATAAAACAAAATATAGTATTTTTTTGTATTGTATTCAACGCAAAACATCAAAAAATTGGTTTGAACATACTTGTATAACAATTTGGGAAATTCGCTCTACTAAACAGACGGACAATCCTGCATTTCTAACACTTTCACTGAATATCAATAAAACATTAGGGCCTATTACACTCTGTGTCTCGTCGATTAAAACTTAATATCACAAAGTGAAATAATCCCAGTTTATTACATCTGTGTTGTAATTAAATTTCGCGCTGTTACACAGGTTTCGTCGGTCTTCCTCGAGTTGTACCATTGACTTTTTAATACGTTCAAAAGATGCTTTTACTTTTGAATGTATTTTGTTCATATCAAATTTTTCACCCAAATCTAATTTTTATAACAAATTTTGATGAATATAATTTACTGAATACTTGATTTGGTTAACACATTCTTTTATTCGTTACTCGCAGCTCTCTTGAGAACTCGAATTCTGCTAAACCTATTTGGTTTGAGAGACCGAAATTTTTTTTTTTAAACCAGAAGTCTCTGGTGACTGTAACTCTACTAGTCTGTACGAATACAAGGAAAAGTAGCACTTGGATTTGAAACTTTGCAACAGGCAGCAATAAAAAGAATTATGCATCTTTGTGTAATCTACTTGTGTGCCAAATTACATGTATACTGGTATCTCATTATATCGCGGTACTTAAAAACTTTTGCATAAAAAGTGTAATTCGAATTTTTTACTTTAACTTTCATCAAATGATATTCATAAACCAAACTATGGCCTAACTTTCGAGTGTCAAATTCTTTCCCAAGCTTGCATCGTTTAATTTTCAGTCTATTTTTAAAACAGGAAGTCTTATTTACCTCCTAAATTGGAGATCATAAAAAAACATGCCACCTTGTTGTTGACATGGACTTCCATTCTTATTTTTAATTTTACGATGTAATTCTACATAAAAAAAATAAACAATTAGGCAAACTAAAGAATTTCAAAACATGAACTTTATTATGGATTTTACTAGATTATAAGTCCAATGGTCTAAATATAATAAAAAAACGGGAATGGAAATCTGCAAAATTACGCTTTATTTGAATAAAAGCTTTTCCGACGCATGTTCTATATTTTAAATCATCACAAAAATTTACATTCAGACGACAGACATATAATCTTTTCAACAAAAAGGATATGAGCTATGTATCCGATTTTTTGGCATATAACGCGATACAATGGAACCCGTAATATAATGAGAATCGAGTATATATTGAAACAAGAAAACATTGATGCCCGGGAAATATATAAAGTAAAAATGAAAATGAGTGTTGATCATCAAACCGCTTCGATATGTGTGAAAAGGCATGCGTCTAATTAATGGAGACGATAGTTGCGAATATTTTGAAAACTTGTAGTCGGATAAAAATCAATCAAAAACGATACCACTTAAAACTTGATCAATTCCTCAAGTAAATGTTGGCTGCATAAAATATAAATTGAAGTTAGACACACGCATCACCTATATTTAAAAATGTATTAATTTTCAGTTTTAGAATATGAAACACGAACTGTGCAGAGTACGTTTTTATCCGAGAAGTAAAATTCGATATTCTAAAAAAGGGGACCCGTCGTTTTTTCGATAGTAAATGATAAGCAATTTTATATATTAAATATGAAAAACATATATATTTTTACGGATTCACTTTACGGAAGTATATATATTATGTATCTCGTAATTTATAAATGGAAAGAACATTCTGATTAACAATCTTTTCAATGTTTAGAAAACCTTTAATTTTAAATAACTACTCCCACCCAAATTCCCATACACCAACACTTAAACTTTATGTATAGTTTTGCAGCCCGGTCCTCCGGGCTGCAATTGAAAAACTATAGGAGCAGTAGCGTTTAAACGAATTTCACAGAAATTTCTATGTTAAGTAACCATGGCATCGCCGTTCATCGAAATCAAAAACCGATGTACTAAATCATGTTTCTTATTGTAGTATACTTGTGTGCCAGGTTTTACTGAAATCAGTCCAAAACTGTAGGAGGAGTAGCATTTTGTAAAATTGTTTACAGATGGACGGACTGACGACGGACAGTAGAGCTAAAAAAATTTTTTTTGTGGTAACGCTACTCACCATTTTAGGTGTGAGTAGGAACGTAGGTAATTTAGAAAAAAAAGAAATATAAAAAATAATGTTGTTAAACACAAGCATCCGATCATCCAGATTTCTTAATCTTAAGGAAGGATTCTTCTCTGGTTTCTGACTAGATAAAATAATCAAAGTACATTTGCTTATAATGTCGTATATACTGTATTGAGGTGAAATAGCATCGATGATTTCATACTTATCACCCGTGGGCATAGAAATATCGCCGTAAAATATGCTAATTTGTTGTTCTTAGTCAACCAATCAGAAAGTTGGAACTCTTCAATTTTGAAAAATACGTTTATTACTTTGCTATTTATGGTAAATATTTTGACGCTCGTTAAATGTGCGAAGTTTGATTTAAACAATGAAATTCAATTTGTACAGTCACTGAAATTAATATCCGTCAGATATTACACAGGAGTACCTCTTTCTAACTGCAAAATGCACCGGTGACTGGATTTATCAGCTGTGTTAACTACGGAATGAGTTTTTCATGTTTTGCAATGCCGAACATGCATACGTAACGTGAACTGTGATTCGTTGTTTCGCATCGCATATGCGGCCAAAAATGACCCATGCATATTTAATTACATACGACGATTTTTCGGCGAGTTTGCCCACGGGTGACAACTGATAAGTATAGACGAGATCACCCGTGTGTTTCCGACGATGGTGAAAGAGATTCAAGACCATATTTTTCTTTCCTCATCACAATTGTACAACTTTAATTAGTTTTGGTAATCTGCGTTTGAAAACTGGCAGGGACTATATTTTTAGCGCAATGGTGGCGTATAAAAATATCTTCATTTCTGCTTCTCAAAATTATTATAGAACAATGAATTTCGTTAAAATTTTTACACAATCAAAGAAATGAAGAACTTTTCAAATGTAAGTTTAATTAATACTAATAATACTTAATAGTAATAAGGGACTATAAAGTTCCAAAATATATCAAATAAATATGATTTTCATACAAGCTAGAACTATGTTAGTTTTATGATTTTCCAATCTGAGTACAGATTTGAGGCAAAAATCAGTTTTAAAAAAGTATTTTTCTCCCATAGTAAACGATCAAAACTTTTTGTTTTTGTATCATTTTGTTTCTTTATGTGACATCTTTAAGATAGAGTGAAAAAGAGAAAAATTTAAATATACGAAGCATATAAAAATACTAGTAACTAATATATCGTATAAATTAGAGAAAAGTAGAGAAAATTCGGATCAGCCAATATCCATTTTAGTGAAATTATTTATATCCATATAGTAATATATTCTTATAGGCCCTTTATGGTAGTATATTTAATCAAAAGCAAAAACATTCAATCTTTTAAAATACAAGTAGGGATCGCACACATGTAATTGGCAACAATAATATTTTTTATTATTAGTGTCCAGAAAAAAGTAATGACCTTGACCTGACCTTGTCTTTAATATAAAAAGGTCAAATTTAATTTGACTGATACCATCACTTAGAGATATTGTCTTCTTGGTTTTCTAAAAATTTCATTTTTAAATACAAGAAATATGAGAAGAATCCCACCTTAAAAGAATCTCATCCTCTTACTGTATCATTGGTTTGTATATGTATATACATGTAATTGCTGCATACTGCAAGTAATGTAACTAAAGGGAATTTTATTGGCGGTTTTTAAGTAAAAGCACATGTCTTTTTAATGGTTTAAGTGCATAGCATGGCCTATCTTTGCAATCAGTGGTCCACCTTAACTTCGAGCCTTGTTTGCTTTTAATTTGGATCTAAAGATCAGATCACAGACTTGTATGTAATATTTTATTTTGTTTTTTTCTACTCTTTCTCACATTCTTTCTTTTTCTCCCATTCACTACATGACATTTAAAAAAACATTTTAAATGTTGTTAAATTTTGTAATTTTTAATTTTCTAAATAAAGTACATGTACATATGCAGCACATAATTATAACAGATTTTTAAAAAATGTTTATTTATTGCTTACAAGGGTTTCAATATTTGTCAATTTATTGAAATTTTAAAAAAATAAATTAAAATGAAATAAAGAAAGATTCTATGAATTCGCGAAACGAAGTATGTAAAAACCTGACAAAGATTTAAGCCTTTATATATAGTTACTATTACACCCCATCCCTCTAGTTTGATAGTAAACACGCATGTCTATGACAAAGTGTGATCATTCTTTGTGATTCCCGCGGCCTTGTCGACGCCATTTTTAACCGTGTTGACCATGATTATCAAAATTCTTTTCTCATTAGTTGTACATGTAAACAATCGTCTGTATAATTGAGAATAAGAAGAGAAAAACATGGTCGGATAAAAACGGACAGTAGATAACATCTGTAAAAAAAAAAATTACATGCCTAGAATAGTGATAAAAAATTGAGTCGGGCGGATTTTCGTGAGTCGGTCGTGTTACCACAAAAAATATTTTTAAAGGATGGCCTTAGTGGAAAATTCTCGAAAAAGAATTAGATTACAGACATTTCCGAATTCTAGTAAAAATTACAATGTAGGCTTCACAAAGCCCAAGAAAATGAAACTGAAAATAATGATCCGTTTTTTCTACATCCAAATTCGTATACATGAAATTGAAAGACAGAAAGTGTTATATTTGCAATTATTTATGTTTTAAACATATTAGTTTCCTCTGTCCTTGCCAATATTTAAGTTTCCTTTACGGAAAATTCTAATGACGTTCATGCGATCATGATATCATTTCATTTTACTTGGTTTAACAGCATACTGTACGTCGTGTGTTTTTCGGTATAACTGTATGATTCTGCTGTTTTTTCTCTTTGGTTGTGTCTGTGCGTGATGAAAATGGTATAATTATCAGATATGTGTAGTTGACCCACATCCACTCCTAAAATGGAATCCATCAAACCTTAAATGAGAACAAATAGAGGCTTGGAAACAAAGAAGACATGATGAATAATTTTACACAATCTTCCCCAAAATAGCACGAGCCGCCAAGCCGCTTGTTTTCCCCCTCAGCACTGTGGATCAATATTACTTTTTACGACCTACTATAAAACATGGATTGGCATGCTGATATTTCTTGAACAGCGAAGGCATCATGCATTTTGTGCATAATCAAAATATTTCTTCAGGATAAAAAAAGCTATGGACGCAAGACCCGTTTTTTTTTAATATGCCTTCAGCTGGGATCTCACAATTTGAGAAACCAAACAGTCGTATGCAAGCAAATCCTTTACAAATTTACATAATAAATATCGGGCTCGAAGTGGGAAAAATGAAAATCTTAATAAAAAAAAATTACTAGTATTTTGTTTTTTTAATGATTTTCAAGGTAGTCCAAATGTTTGACTTCTATATCTGATTTCTTCTTTTCTTCTATAAAATATTTTCTTTGGTAAGAAAAGGGGTTCAAAGAAAGACAGAGTCAATTTCATGACGTTTTGTTTTATAATATAAACAAGCTGATTAAACAAATTTACCAACAGTCCATAGTTTACAAATTCTAAAGTTAACAGAAGGATCCTGTGAGAAAATTAAATACTGACTGATATTTTTTATACAATCAAATTGTTCGGCCATTATTGAACATTAGAAATTCCATTGTCAAAATGTCAACCGATAATTACACTCAACGAAAGTAAGCAGTCGATAAGGGAACATTACACAATCATGACAGCTGATCCAATGATTTACCTATCCTACAACAAAAAATTGGGTGGGGGGTTGGGGGGGGTATTTACAAGGCAGCCTTTTACTGAACATTTTTAATATTAAAGTGTGTTTCAAAAGTGGGGGATCCTATTCCCCTCCCTGATACAATTTCTTTTTTATTGAGGTGACCTGTCCAAACAATAATAAAACGTGCCTTGTAATAGTGTACAGGATTATCAAATATGATGTTGAACTCATAAAATAATTGGGAAACCAGTGGCAGTGGCGGAGAATTTTGTGTGTGATACTGCCTTTTACATAAAGCCATTCGCCTTTTGTTTTGACAAAAGTGTGTGTGTGCTGCCTGAAATAGCTATGCACTTTGCAGGGCAATTCTTTTTGGTTGCTTTTCTGAAGAGATCCTGTTTATTTTACTACTTAACATTATGAGTAAACTTCGTTTTAAAAATATGAAGTGTTTTGAAAATGTACGTACTTAATAAGCGGAAGCTAAAATGGTTCACATTTATCTGGTTAAAATCAACAACAACAATGCACACTCGAATTACTTAGCCACATTGAATACTAGTACATTATTTAAATGTATACAACTATGACTGATTAAGCTATGTTGTTATTAACACACACACACACAAATATTCATCAAAGTCATTGAAAACCTCATTCTTTTCTACATCACTTCAAACATGTATGTTTTTGTAAACGGGACACAGCTTATAGTTTTAACATGTATAAAATTTTTCATTAACACACCATTTTTCCCTAATTTTGTTTAAAGATTAAGTGAACTTCAATAAAGAAAAAGGATAAAAGTGAAACTGAAATTCGTTGATGAAATAATTTCCAGATAAAAGAAGTATCTATTGGCTTCTATTTTATAAGTCATGTGTTAAACTGAAAATTTTGAAAGATATTATCGATAACTTCAAGTCTGCGTCCAAGCCCCTTTTGTGAATTTTATGAATTCAACTTTAATATTGAAAGTTAACATTAAATAATACTATAATGCTTTAAGTACTTTAGTTACATCATAATCATGCAGCTGATGATCACATCTATTTCCTTTTCCTGTCTCAATATCGATTATACGGCATCTTACTACAAAGACTTTGCACTTATCAGCAAAACATTTTGTAACATAAATGTCAAAGTGCATTTAGTTTTATTATGAATGCAGAGCTGTTATTTATAGCTTCCATGAGCAATTTACATGGATACATACTATGCGAGATTCAAAACTATAGCCCTAAAGTCGAAAATGTCTAGTATCTGAAAGAAAAAAAAACAAATCGAATGCTAAAATGTATCCGTTAATCTATGAGTAATGCATCATGTGTAATGTGCAATTTATCAATGATCTTCTTGAATGCTGAACTTGTATGCATCATCCACTGTAACATAAAACTGCTGACGAAGTCAAAGAGGGCATCAAAGAGTATTATTAATTAATTCGAAAAATGCATTATGAAAAAAAGCTGTATTTTCTTTTACTCACTTTTCATTTGAGCTCATCCTTTGGCATTAACTCTTTCCATTGCCACTTTGCTACATGATTCAATTTGACCTCAGGAGCAGACAAAGGCATTCACATTATCATGATTATATGAACATATATTCCGCGAACACTTGTCCACTGCCCCCAGTTTCAAAAATATCAATCGATTTGCACAGCGAGGGGCAGCGATCAAAATGGTAAAATATAGTCTACTCCACTATTCTCCATTATCCACATCTACACAACTCGCACTCAGTTGATGGTTTTCTACGGTGGCTCGTATGGGGCATTGTGTGATACATCTTAAGTTATATGCGTCAGTTTAATTGAAACCTACAAGTATAGAGTTTGATTTTAATTTGACGTGTTAATTATTTGATTGTTGTTGTTTTTTGAGATGGATAACATTAATAAAAATTTAAATTCTCCTTTGAGAATTTTCACTTATATAAAAATATATATTTTAAGTTACATAACGAGTCATAAATCATGTGTTTCTTTAAAGATATGCAGACTGCATCATACAGCGAAAGATTTATAAAAAATTACGAGTATAGTGAAACATATGGAAATAACGAACAGTATTCCAGATCAGAAGTCCATAAAACAATACACAATAGAAGCAGAGCAAAAAACAGACCTCCAAAATATCATAGGTGGGATCAGGTACCATGGAGGAGTGAGCATCTCCATGCCGACCGGTCACACCCGTGGTTTCCTCCTCGTCATGAACGGGAAATAACGGAAAAATCCGTCGTCAATTCAATGCGTACATATATAAACCAGAAGTCTCTGTCGAGACTGTAGCTCTACTGGTTTATACTTAAAACAAAGGAAGAGGAAGTAGCAGTTGGGACTTGAAAATTTAAAACAGCAATGAATAGAAAAATGATCCTTGCCACTCATCAAAATAAAAACCGATGCACAGAATTATGTATCTTAGTAAAGTCTACTTGTGTGCCAAGTTATATTGAATCGGACCAAAACTATAAGTTGATTAGCATTTGGAAAGAATTTCATAGAAATTTCTAAAACCGATGCACAGAATTATGTTTCTTAGTGTAGTCTACTTGTGTGCCAAGTTATATTGAAATCAGACCAAAACTGTAGGAGGAGTAGCATTTTGAAAGAATTTCACAGAAATTTCTATTTTTAGTAACCACTGGAACACCGTTCATCAAAATCAAAAACCGATGCACAGAATTATGTATCTTAGTGTAGTCTACTTGTATGCCAAGTTATACTGAAATCAGACCAAAACTGTAGGAGGAGTGGCATTTTGAAAAATTGTTTACAGACAGACGGACGGACGACGGACGCATTACTATTGCAAAAGCTCTTCTGGTCTCTGACCAGTAGAGCTATTAAAAACGTCAGTCAGCATTTGACTCAATATATGATAACAAAATTCTATTTGCTGACAAGGTCCACCACAGAACGTACGAAATTTTGATTTAAACGAACCTGCTGAAATTCTTGTTTCATCAACTTTTTTGTCAATAATTTACCTCGTTGTAGATATTGTTCATACGTAGAGCATGATCTTGCGTATCTAATCAACTGAGATATGTAAATTCCGTATGCAGGTGATGAAGGTATATTGCTGCATAAGTAAGGGAAGCTGACGATTGTAAAAGTTAAAGTGATCACGTTTATCAAAGACCTCGGTTGTTAGATTACCATTAACCATTAGCGAAAATATAGCAACTAAAATGCACGGTAAAGCAAGAAATTCTACGTTTGTCAATGTTCACCTTTGTGCGCCACGATGTCTCTTTGAGATACCAGGCACGTAGCATCGTTTTTGAAAGTGGGGGGCCAACCAGAGAAAAAAAAAATTATTTACCTGTGGCCAACTTTTTTCAAGGTCAACTTTCACTTCCAATTTTTTTTGGCATAAAATACTACATTTCCTTGACATCACTATACTGTGGTAAGAAGTGGGGGGCCAACCATTCTTTCAATGGACATTTTCAAAAGTAAAGGTAATGTTGGGACCCCCCCCCCCGTTGCTACGTCCCTGAGATTCTTTTGCCCTATTGCATATGTTTGTTGCTTTAAATATTTGTATGCCCCCTCCCCCTTTCAGAGAAAGGAAGGCATATTCTGTTCATTTTCTTTGCAGAAGTAGCACATCCTGATATGAAATTTATTATACAGACGTATCGAGAATATCTTGGTCTGGTTCTGCTTTGGATATACGATTGAGCAAGTTTAGACCCTTGGATTTAGAAAAAATCAAATGATTTGCAGGTTTAGTTTGTTTTCTTTGCTGAGGTTGCACATACTGATATTAAATTTGGTTTACAAATTTATCCGTTTATCATTACAAGGTCAAGTTCTGTCTGAGGTACGCTCTAACAATTTTTGACAATTATGCTCCTTGGATTTTTTATATTTGATACCTTGGAAATTTGATATGCAGTTTAATCGCAAGAATATACATGTATCCTGACCATGTTTTGTTTTGAGTACAATGGAACAATTTTTTTTACTTCCAATTCATTGTAGTTTCCGTTAATTCTCTTTGCATGTATGTCCAGAGGGTGGTTAGGGGGCATGTTTTTCGCAAACGTCTCTTGTAAAGGCCTTCCGTTTCCAAATACATTAAAACTGGAGTAGATAACGTGATAAGGTTACGAAAGGGGCCAAAATGTTAAATCTTTGAAGCTTTATAAACATTTTGATAAACTATATTGAAGAACAGATGTTCAGCATAATGCTCTCAACAATATTCAATTTTTCAATTTGGGCAAAACGGTCCCATGAAGGACTTGAGGCACTGACCCCTAAATAACTCTGCCCCACTTCTGATTGGTTATCTGACAAAAATCTTCATAATCACTGACCTTTCATTTGGTTTAAAGAAAAGGGGATTGACCCCTCAAATAAGGGGATCAGAGGGACCAAAAGTCATCCATAAGTCTGTAACAGTCATAATTTTGTTATTAACTACTGAACCAAAAAAAAAATTCATCTTTACGATTTGCAATTATATATACACTCTATATACACTGTATTACATAAATAGATGTCATCACTAAGGGACAGACTGCTAAATATTTGACCTTTTGTATCTCAAAAAAGGAAAACATTTTGATAAGCGATATTGAACAAAAAGGATGTTCAGAATAAAATCAGTATGATTTCTTTTCCATACAATTGTATTAGTTTATAAAATATGTGATTTTTTTTCTCAAGAACCTTTAGAGTAGACCAGAAGAGACCCAAAAAATTTCAAGCATGTTGTGGATTGATATATGCAACAAGATCTAATCTAGTTTCATATATTTTAATTTATATTCAAATATTTAAAAAATTCTTCTCAAGAACTATTTAAAAAGAAAAGAAAAAACAAATGAAAACCTCTACATAGCTTAAGAAACGAAGAGTGATCAGAAAGTTTGAATTACTTTTAATTGTGGTTTTGTAAATAATTTATCATTGAGATCATTCGAGAACTTTTTCAAATATTTTAAAAAATCTTTTAAAAAACTACTAAAATGAGAAAAAATGATAACAAATGAAAACCCATGTTTTAGCTGTGGTCGGCAAAGAAAAATATGTGATCAAAAAGTTTGAATTACTTTTAATTGTGGTTTGTAAATAATTTATCATTGAGATCATTCGAGAACTTTTTGATCAACCTTTGAAGTGAAGATTGTAAATTGTTCAAAAAAAATTTCGGGGTTATGATGGGGCTTCTAGAAGGGATAAAATGTGTACAGTTAAATATATAGAATTAAAACATTTTCTTATTAAAACCAAATAGGCTTTAAATAGATTAAACATGTGAGGGCCTCTTGAGATAGTGGAGATCATTGTTCAACTCCAGGCCTCCAGGTCAATAAAGGAAATACATTGTAAACGATTTGCATAGAATTACCTTAGATTTATCATTTTAAAGTTGTCTTAAAAACCTTATTAAAGAATAATAAATTTTCAAACATTTTTAAAGTGTGCATATTTTTTCTCCCTTTTTTTAGCTCACCTGAG
Organism: Saccostrea cuccullata; assembly: GCF_032062105.1. Lineage (NCBI taxonomy): Eukaryota > Metazoa > Mollusca > Bivalvia > Ostreida > Ostreidae > Saccostrea > Saccostrea cuccullata. The sequence continues at coordinate 38,336 of NW_026933609.1, read as the reverse complement.
CCGAAGGCTCAAGTGAGCTTTTCTGATCAAAATTTGTCCGCTGTCTGTCTTTGTTGTGATCATCGTCGTCGTAAACTTTTCACATTTTCATCTTCTTCTCGAGGAACACTGGGTCAATTTCAACCAGACTTCCCACAAAGTTTCCTAGGGTGTCATCGTATGTTATCGAAAAGCGTACGGAAGACCTTCTCGTTGGTCGCAACGAGATCTTATTTTGTTTCATATATTTCCATATATATTTAAAGTATGTCACTCGTGAAATTTGTTATATCAGGGATTCTTTGAGAAGTATATTTTGGAATTTTTATCTTGTTAAAAAGATAGGTGAGCTAGCGCCGTAGCAATTTTTAAAAACAGACAGGAGGATCCCTGATCAAGTGATTTATTTTGCTGAATTCTTTAATTTTATTTAATTTTTATTTTTTTAGAGGCTGGAGAGTGATAAAGTTATGATTGTTTTGTGAAGTGTATTATATAGACACATAGATAAAGAAACGAGGGGGGGGGGGGTGGTGACCCATTGGAGTTTCGGGAACGTTTATTATACCCCCCGCTTGAAAAGCGGGAGGGTATATAGTGATCGGGATTTCCGTCCGTCCGTCCGTCTGTACGTCCGTCCGTCCGTCTGTTACGCTTTTCTCTTATCCGCAACTCCTCTTATACTACTGAGTGAAATTTAATGAAACTTTCACAGAATCTTTATTACATATTGCCATTATGCACCTCCTATTTTACTTTTTTATTCGAACGTATTTTAGGTTTCCCAGAGCAAAACATGGACATTGCAATTTTTTGTTTACCTATACGTCACATAATAGAAGCTTCTGGATAACATTTGACGGGACGAGTTATTCCTCTTTACACATTACCGTAAAACAATATAAAGCAACACATCGACATTATGGGAGGCGGGGGGTATCATTTAGTGAGCTCATTGCTCACAGTACCTCTAGTTTAAGACCTTTACTGGAGAAGTTGGCTTAATTGTTTATCAAATTTTTCATAACTCATATATTCCAGGATAAGAATTTTCTTATCCACATACATCTATCTGCTAGGCGATGTTAGTCATATATTGATTCTAAAATACTCGTGAATGGGTTCAGAATCCTTTAAAAGTAGAGTGGGCTCATAATATGAGACTTCTAATTTTTGTCCCCCGCTTGAAAAGTGGGGGATATTAATTTGGGTCTGTCCGTCCGTCCGTCTTTCTGTCTGTCTGTAACGCTTTCGTTTCCACACGATATCTCGAGAACCTTTGAGCTATTGCAATTAGATTTTGCATAGCAACTCCCTATGGACTAAAAAAGACCCCTATCGATTTTGGGGTCAAAAGATCAAAGGTCAAGGTCATAAATTCGCAAATTCTCTGTTATAACATTATCGTTTCCACACGATATCTCGAGAACCCTTTGAGCTTTTGCAATGAAATTTTACATAAAAACTCCCTGTGGCTTAAGGAAGACCCCTATCGATTTTGAAGTCAAAAGGTTAAACTTCAGGGTCATAAATGTATACATTCTGCTTGTGTGTAACACTATCGTTTTCGGGCGATATTTCAAGAGGATTTTGAGCTTTTGCAAAGTAAATTTATACCAAAGTCCCTAGGACCTCTCTCACCCCTCTCAAAGTGTCTCGCCCCGTTTGTTTTATTAGTATTTATTGTATTACATGTCGCTATTTTTAGCACAGGGACATGAAGGAGAGTTATTACGTATAAAACAGGTTCTGCTTTATATTTTATTACATCTATTAGAACTGTTTAATAAAGGTTAAATTAAACACCATGCATTGTGTAAAATTTTGATAATATATCGAACGTGAATATATACATGTATGTGACTTAATGTTTGTATATATTATCATTTTACAAACAGCGTGACAGTTTGCTTTGCGTGCTAAAATTTTGTGTGCTGGTTATCATTTTACTCATCGATTGGATCAATGAAATCAATACAAATTTGCATATGAAACTCGGATTATAACAATACCCTGATAATACTGGCCAATCACATTGAACGTTCGTTTCCCAGTACGGTATTTGTAGTCAGCAGCAACATGTGGTCAGTCAAAACCCGTTTTCTGTCCTCAAAAAAGCATGTATTATATTAGTTGTGATTTGACCGGATAGGTTTTAAATACGTATAAGAAAATATAAAGAATGGAATTAGTAAGGCTACTTATGTTGTACTATATATGTACCTTGCTCTATCAATATCATCATTATCGGAGGTAAAAAGTGCTTTGTCCGTCCACATGTTATTGTTGTTTATTCAGTGCGATTGGTCAGTATTGTCAGTGGTATTGCTGGGTTCTGTGTTTCATATGCAAAGTATTATTGATTCCATTGAAATCAAACATCCAATCGATGAGTAAAATGATAATCAGCATACAAAATTTTAGCACGCCCTATCAAGCAAACTATCACGCTGTTAGTAAAACGATAATAATTTTCGCCATGTTAAAGCGGCTCCGTGGTCCAGTGGTACGTCTCTCGCTTCACATGTGAAAGGGACAGGGTTCGCATCCTAGAAAATCCCTTTTTTTTTTTTCGAAATACTTTTGTTTTACTAAATGATACTATTCAGTATGTGAAATGAAAAATTTATGAGGTCTGGCTTGTACAAACTCATAAAATCATCATTACAGTGTGATAAACATTCCATATAAAAAGAATCTTCTACACACATAATAAAGAATAATCAGTCAAACCTTTATATCCATATTGGCATACTTTATTTGCTTCAATATACATTTAATAATTCCACAAATTCATTCAAGGGGATCCGAACCCACCCCCGACCCCCGAATTGCGCATGGTTTACTTTTTCTCTAAGCGGGGGACACAAATTCTCTGAATTAGCTTGTTTGGGGTTATTTGCCTAGGTGATCATTTTAGCCATGTGGCTGTTCTTTTATCACACCATCAGTCTATAAATGAATACTTTTGCAATGGAGATGCAGGAAGGGGATAGAATAACGCTTTTGTGTTTGATAGTGAGTTTGCCCTTGTGTGCGTAATGGAAGTGATAAATTTATTAGTTTCTTATGTGATCTGCTATTTTAATCAAAGTAAAATTAAACGAGGGAATGATAAAAATTAACACAAAAAGGCTGAATTTTTGTCAGCATCATTTGCGATACATTTCATGTTTATAATCTAATGTTTTGGCTCTACTCCTATTTTGTATTGTTTTGTTTTTTGTTTTTTTTTTGTTTTGTTTTTTTACTTTTGAGATTCATTATCTACATATATTTCATTGCATTCCTACGTGCAATAAAGTCGCCTTTACATATCAACGAACATTTTACAGTTATCAAGCATGTACTTATTTTCTACTCAGGTAATTGTATAAGTAAATTCATAGCTGTTTTGCCTATTGGTTCAGTTCTTAGTACTTGGTTGGTTAAAAAGCAAACAAAGTATCTCTGAGTTTCTATGAGGAAGTAAATATAAAAAATTATCTAAATCTGGATCAAACTAGGACACGGACGCAGATGGTTATTTTTATCGATATTATATAATCCGGAATCAGCGTTCGTCGTTGTTGGGCATCAATTCATACATGCAAAAAATAAAACAATCCAATGTTCATTATGCTTTTAAAATGCAAAACATCAACGATCCGCATCTGATGATAAGCGTAAATAACACGTTACGATTTTTTGTCAAAATGCCATTCACTTTTGGAATTTTTTACGTTAATATAGCTGTAATAATTTTAAGATAAAAACAATAATGACACACTTATTACATTCTATATCGTAGGATTGACCTTTCTTTGGGATTGAATAATTTAGCAATTCAGATCTATCAGGTCTTATCTGGTGTTACGAAACCAGTGAATGGGGACGAGGTAGAAGGCATAAAAATGATTTATTTCTTGATTCTCGGTTTCCTTTGTTTTCAGGCAAATGGATTCTTAACGGATTCAATTAACAGCATTCTTACCAACCCAGTGGGTACAGTCAATCCTCTCCTCCGTAAGTTGACTACAAAAGCAATTTAAAGAACCTTTAGTTTTCGTCGTATTTCAAAATAATTTAATTCTGTTTGTATTCTTGTCTCTCATTGGTTGATTTCCAAAAAGGAACGCATAACATTTTGTATAATCTGGTTTGGTATGGGGACACACCCCCTTGACAACCAGCTGAATCATCTGTATCCATCAATCCCCTCATTTCCAGTCCTTCGGATTCATGAAAAATTCCAGATTTAATGAATGTACCTTTAACTTCAAACAGTTGCTCGATCTTACCTCATGTAAACAAGCATCATGGCTGCTAGATCTATGTATCAGTTTTTACCTCCCCTTGCTTCCCATCACTTCCGTTACTACGGTTGTATTATTGCGCGGTAAATTTGAACTAATAAAAACAACACAATTTTACATCCCCAGTTGTTTAATTATTTTAAAATTAAATTATAAGGAATGACTCTAATTCTTGGCCAGATTATCGAGTATAATATGGTTTGATTTACGCTTTTTTATAATCCGCTTCGCGGATTATAAAGCGTAAACTGACCCAAACCATATTATACTCGATAATCTGGCCAAGAATTAGAGTCATTCCTTAAGTACAATAATGACGTAGCTTTCATAGAGAAGACGTGAATCATTAGGCTACATAAGATAATATTATTGGCTCTATAGATATATTCTGGAAATAATTATCATACATTAAGATTGTCAACTTCAAACTCGAATTGCTTTTCTGAATCGTCGAACTACAATTAAGTTTTTGGTCGTATTCAAGTGGGGTCCTTGAAAGCTCCCTGTATTTAACGTTGAAGTTGTTTTTCTCCCAGTACGTGCAGTGTCAAAGAATGAAGAGCTTAAGATAACAACATTTATCACTCTTATAAATCTCCTAAATTATAAGATCTGAGAATCACTATCACTCTGAAAACAAAAGAAGTTGCATCAGGTATCCAAGAGTAATCAAGTATAAGCTAAAGTAACTCCTTTGTTTTGATCAGATAAATTCACAACAATAGCATGAAATATATTATCTGACCTCAGTTAAAATAGTCGTAGTGCACGAGCAGCCAAAGCTTATACTGCTTTCATTACTTTCATTTTATATATCTACCTTTTAGATTGCAACTTGAAACCAGCTGATATTGTCTTTCTGTTGGATTCCTCCGGAAGCGAAGGAGTGCGTCATTTTAGGGAACAACTGAACTTTGTCAAAAACTTTGTAAAAGAGTTTGACATAGGCCCTTCCAATGTACAAATCAGTGTAGTGTCTTTTGCATCTAGAGTACGTGAAAACTTCAACTTAAAAAGATACCATACTAAGACGGACCTTCTTAATGCCATCGATAGAATTCCATATATGTCCGGTTCCACACACACTGCTGACGCAATCACCTATGCAATTCAACACAGCTTCACCCCAATTGCTGGTGATCGGGCACCTGTGACTGACATCATGTTTGTAGTGACTGACGGACAGTCCATTTCACCTTCAGCAACAAGTCAGGCGGCAAACTTAGTCCATAAAGCCGGTGTTAAAACATTTGCAATAGGAGTCGGAAATTCAATATCCAAACAAGAACTTTTACATATAGCCTCAGATCCACAACACGTGTTTCATGTTTCCACATTCGATGCCCTCCACCAACTGCAGAATGAGCTAAGAAATAAAACTTGCGAAGGTAATTTTAGCATTCGTGCTTGTACATAGCTGAATTACATATCGACATTATCGAAATATTCGTATTGTAATTGTCTTGAAATATATATTTTTCACATTTATATAGCATTATCCTATAGTAGTTTGTATTGCTCTAACCACATCACGAACTGTAACAGCTATGGTCATTCTGTGTGCATTACGTACGCCCAGTGGGGACGAGATAAATGCCCGCTGTACTGTGGATACTGTCAAGGTAACACGATATAAAGAGAATATTACGACGGTTGTCCCAGAATTTCGTAGACTGAGCTCATATCTTTTAAAGAAATTAATGTATCTTTATAAAATTTTCAGAGTGGAAAAAGCGTGTTCTTGGCAGATAAATTACGAGGTTTTTTCATGGTTACTTGAAAACTTTTCGAGTAATAACATTTAAAGTGATATCGTTCTCTTACACCCGGAGCAATCTGCAACGTCAAAAAATACAAATGTCAACGGTTCAAATTTTTGGAGAAAATATTTCAATTACCAGAATCAAATTCTTAGATTAGACGAAACGGTTATAGTTTTAAATGTAACATATCTTAATTACTATGGTATGATCAATTATTAAATTACGTAAACAAAGTATATGCATGTACAGGTATGAAATAATAATAATTTGAAAACGTTATATTTCTACGGTCTTTTCGTCTGTTTTCTCTAATGGAGTTGCACAATGGAACTCTTGCCCATTTCTTACCCCTGTCTTTTATTTAAGTTACTGTTATTCACATATAACCGTTTTAGTCATTTTAAATACTAAGGATGAGAAGAAGTTTCCTAATCTACCAAACATTTATGACTGGTAAATTTCTGTAAGAGTGAATTCAGAATCAAAATACTTGATAATAGTCCAGTGCGCCGCCTGGTCCAATGCAGCCGCCATTTTTCACAAATTCGGATTTCAACCCCATGTATATAAAACGTTATAAAATTCATATTCATCAAAGCATAAACACCAAAATTTGAGGAAATATAGTTAATTACCCAATATTAAGAATTTTCATTTCCATTAAAAAGATACGGGGTAGTAATTACTTTTCCGTAGGATTTTAAACATAACATACCAAAATTTAACTGCAACTTTTGGGTATTGCGCCGCCTTCCTACACCAGACAATGAAATGTGTCTTTTAAAATGGAATAATTTGTGTATATACTCCATATTTGTCCATGAAATTATTAGATAGTGTTGGCTTAATATATATACGAAGTTTCATTAATGTATGACATAGGGTTCCTACAAAACAACGCTTGTCTACGGAATTTTGGGACAACCCTCGTACATAATAAAATCCAAACCATATGTCATATCAGCCCGAGTGACCCCCATATCAGCCCGAGGTCTATGAGTCAATGCTTACTAGTAATACCCTGATATGAATATATGCTCTCATGTTATATATCGGTGAAGATAGATTCACGGATTAACAAGAAGTTGACAAAGCATTCATACTAAAATATTTACATTCGCTGTGTTTTTCTACTAAGCCAACTGTGAAATTGATTTGAAAATCATTTTCGTGTATACAGTCACGCGTAGAAATATACACGGAGAAACGTGCGTTAACGTGACGTCACAATGAGGCTACAGCGACGTAAGTAAAAATGCAACGATATAGGGCAGCGAGAAATTCAAATATTGAGTATATTTTAGTCGCTTCCGAACATATAAAATGTAAGTACAAGGAATGTTTTTAAGTTTTGTGTGAGTTATTGGTGTGTGAATCACACAGACTTGCACGTATGCATGCATATTTTTCATGAAGCACGCTATGAAAAATATGCATACGTGCAAGTCTGTGTGATTCACACACCAATAACTCACACAAAACTTAAAAACATTCGTTAATTAAATGAATCCCACCATATGATTTGCTAAAACGGTGTGCTAAAACTGCAAGTTTTGTTGAAAAAACTACGACGAAAAGTTACGGAATTACAGACGCACAGAAAGACACATGGGGTAGATTAGCATATATTTTCCCCTTCACGTTTGAAAAAATATTCACAAATAATTGTTTTATTTTCATAAACAATTAATAGTTTTACTAGTAAAACAACTTAAATGTCGTGCATGGTCTATACTTATTTTATTAGATATTCATATTATGATGCGTTCATTTATAGACATTTTTAAACTCTAATTACGAGATAATATCGGCTTTTCAGTGCTGAAACTTAGAGATGTCTTAAAATCTATGATTTAAAACTTAGATGTTGCATTCCTCCTTAAATGCACCTCTTTTTTATGAACTTAACTTTGAACGATATTTATTACTTTATAGCAACTTTATTCCATTTACTTCGAAAAAAAGTTAATCGTCTCATTATAATCATAAATAAAAAAACAAATTTTAAAACAAACAAATTTTAAAACAGATTGACATCTCGAATCTAACATAAAATATCATTCAGGATATGACAAAAAAATGTCGAAAAAGATATTAATTCTTCAAGGGAAGAATTGATTTTAATATCTGAGTGTTGAAATTTTAATTAGGTCAACTTTAAAATAATGTTTATCAGCCCTCTCCCGACTAAGGAAATTCTGGTCGGTAGACGGTACATGTAGGTAGGTACCCGTAGCAGTGATTTCAATATAGATGCTGGCTTGCATAAACTTTAGCTGTTTCCCTGGGTTTTACAAAAGCTTTGAGTCGAGTCATTTTAGCCAGTCGGTCGGGAGAGGACAACCATAATTTTTTATGCCCCCTTCGAAGAAGGGGGGGGGCATATTGTTTTGCTGCTGTCTGTCGGTCCACTTAGTTTCCGTTCATTTTCTTCACAACCGTGGCACATATTGAAATGAAATTTGGTATACTTATTTATCAGATGATTATCTAGGTCAAGTTCTATTTAGATACGATCGCGTCATGTTGGACAGATTTATGCCCCTTGGACTTTGAAAAATTCCAATTATTTGCAGTTTCCGTTCATTTTCTTCGCAGAGGTTGCACATACTGAATTAAAATTCATTTTGCTATACAGATTTATTAGATGAATCTCTAGGTCAAGTTCTGTTTTGGGTACGATTGCGCCATTTTGACATAGGTATGCTCCTTGTACTTGAAAATATTCCAGTTTGGAGGAGGGGGGCATAAGTGTTTTACAAACATCTATTGTTGAGAGATGGTCTTCACGTACTTTTTTTGTCAGCTCAAGGAACGCCAACGCCAATGGCTCCTGTAACCACAACAACACAAGGTAATTTTTATTTATCGACATGTTTCTATTTCTTATCAAGCTACCATTGCGTAACATCAGTTTAACAAGTTGTTACTTTGCGCATCCACTTTTTTCTTTATGAAATAACAAACACGTTATCAGTGTGAAATATTTACCTTAATATGATATTCAAATTCTTGTGTTAATTCTAAAATGACTGATTGATTGTACATGTCCTTTTTGAATGAGTAATTAGTACATTTATCCTTTACAGTTAACACACCTGCCGTTATTACTCAAGGTATGTTTATTGCGATCATAGTCATTTCTGTGTATTATATGTTGTTTTAAGTATTCATTTTTATGTTATAGCATGAGTAAGGAATGCAGACCATATTTTTTTGAAATTCCAAAGGAGGCAATATATAAACGCTCAGTACTAGTTAAATTTATAAATTTTTCACACCAGTTTCTTAAAGAATTATACAAAATATTAGTTACTAATTTTTTCGTCATGAATATTAGCCTATTCGCAAACAAAACAAAAAGCATTTCAATTGTGCCACACAGGACTATAGTTCGTACGCACCGCGAGTCCATTGTAATACATGTTGTACAATAATAGCACTTGATAATACCTTTTTTTTTAAATAAAAGGAATCTGTATGGATCAAATTTCGAATTGCCATGACTATGGTTTGTCCGCCTGTTCAACCTACAGACAATGGGCTGATACAAACTGCCCACGTTATTGTGCCTTTTGTAAAGGTAGGAAATTTTTTATCATCATGATATTTGGTTACCGCTCTTTGAACATAAAATGTATACTATTAGGCTCATATGTAAGACAAGGGTCATATAGAAAATACATTGTTGGCTCAAAAAGTAATATCTATATTATTTTGTTGGGTGAGAAAGCAGATATTGTACAATTACATGTATTGCTGTTTTTCTAGGTCAATACGATGATTTAGACACCTGAGGAGTACAATATTCACTGAGCCCGAAGGGCGAAGTGAATATTGTACATGAAGGTGGCTAAATCATCGTTTTGACCGCAAAAAACAGCAATAACTGTTTTATTATATGATTAAATGATAGAAAACTCCTACAAGACTGTTTCTTTGCTTTAATTGAAAGTTTTAACAAGAAATTTCAACAAGAACACATTGTAATAAAAAAAATTGAACAGGTCAATAATTCCTTATATTGACCTGCAATAATTCCTTGTATTGACCTGGAACGTCACGTGCAGGTCAATACAACGTAGTATTTTTGTAACATAGTTGGATCTCAGCCAATCAGAGAGAAGGAAATTATTCAATCATATAATAACTATTATTATACCCCCCCCCCTTTCGAAGAAGGGAAGGTATATTGTTTTACAGCTGTCTATCGGTAAGTAGGTCGGTCACCCATCAGTTTCCGTTCATTTTCTTTGCAGAAATTGTACATACTGAAATGAAAATTGGTATACAGATTTATCATTAGAATAGCCATGGCAAGTTTTGTTTTGGGAACGATCGAGCCAAATTGGACAGAGTTATGCCCGTTGGACCCAGAAAACTTCCAATTATTTGCAGTTACCGTTCATTTTCTTTGCAGAGGTTGTACATATTGAATTGTAATTTGGTAATTGGTGTACAAATTTATCATAAGAATATCCAGGGCATGTTCTCAAAAACTGGCGGCCAATAACACTCCTAAATACTGTATACAAAATTGCATCAGGTATTATTGCTTACAGAATAAAAAATAAACTTGACAAATTAATAAATAGCGATCAAACCGGATTTATTTCCAATAGGTACATAGGAGAAAATACATGTTTGATTTATGACATAATGCAGTACACAGAAGAAGAAAATATACCAGGCTTTTTGCTTTTGATTGACTTCGAGAAAGCTTTTGACACATTTCTTGGATTTTTATTCAGAATTCCTTGCAGTTTTTTTTAATTTTGGTCCCTCAATACCAAAATGGGTGAAATTGTTTTATACTAATATAAATTCCACAATTAATCAAAGTGGTAATTTCTCACAAAGATTTTATATACAGAGAGGGTGTAGACAAGGCGATCCTCTATCACCCTCTATCTTTGTCTTGTGAGCAGAAATTTTAGCAATAATGATAAGAAAAAATAAAACAAAGTCAAGGGAATCACTGTAAAAAAAAACATGGAAAAGAAAATATCCCAATTAGCAGATGACACTTAAATCCTTTTAGATGGTAGCAAAGAATCATTGACAGAAGTGATAAAAACATTAAAGAAATATCCGAAATGTCTTGTTTTTATATAAATTGTTCAAAATCCCATGCAGTTCCAAAAGATTTAGTCAAGAAATACTAAGTCATGAGTATAATCTTAAGTGGGGATGTACAAGATTTACTTTACTTGGAATTCATTGTGATGTTGATTTGAATGAAATTGAAAGACTCAATTATGAACCAAAATTAAGACAAAGAAAGGCTATAATTATTCAGTGGAGTTATTGGAAAGATAACTGTTCTTAAAACTCTTGTTTTACCGCTGCTAAATCATATACTAATGGCTATTCCCAATCCACCAGAAAACCTTTAGAAGGAACTGGAAAAATTATTCTCAATTGTATGGAATGGTCCACAACACAGAGTGAAGAAAGATGTCTTAGTAAATAATATGAAGAAGGCGGACTAAAAATGATGAATCTTAGAGCTTTCACTGCATCACTTAAATTATTTTGGATGAGACAGCTTATTCTGTCAGATAAAGGTTTACAAAATTTTTACCTAATATAGATTTGATAAAAATATTAACATGCAGCATTGAATATATTAAAAATATCATGAATAACCTTAAAAACAAGTTTTGGAATGATGTCTTTGAGGCTTGGATTGAATTAAATAATAAACACTATAGTGTATGTAAGGTTGCAGGAGACATACCACTTTTTATAATCCTAAAATTGTCATTGGTGGGGAAGTCATTCATAACAAAAATATGTTTGACCTGAATAATAGATTTATTAATGATCTTATAGATAAAAATGGTTCCTGTTATAGTTATGAGGAATTTTGTAACATATATCCAAATGTAAGGCTTAATTTCTTAGAATTTGCAGGTATAATACATGCTATCAAGGCATGGATGAAAGCAACAGACACTAATGATATAACTCCATAATAACCTAACCCGTTAATTTTGTCCAGCACTCACATTCTTTCAAAGTGTAAGAAAGCAAATCAGTTTAATGAAATAATTAATGTAAATGATATTGAACCCACTGGGAAAACAAGATGTACTGATATTTTTAATTTAGAGGAAAGTGAATGGAAGATGATTTCTAACCTTCCATTTAAAATTACAAAAAATAGTAAACTTCAATGGTTTCAATTCAGAATTTTAAATAAAGTACTAGATACAAATTCATATCTATGTAAAATTTGGAAAAGCGATGATAACTTATGATCTCTCTGCAATATGGAAGTAGAGACAATAATACATGTTTTATGGGAGTGTGACAATGTACAGACCTTCCTCAACAGTTCTGAAAAATATTGCGAGCAAAGGATAGGGTTGCAACTTTCATTTACAAAGCAAAATTTTATTTTGGGATTTCCAGTAAAAAAGAAAGATGTTCAAAACTTGCTGGCCCTATGGATAAAATATTATATAATTATATACAATGAGATGTTCAGAAAAAAATTAGATGTCAGACTTGCGACTTCACATATTAAACCTTTTTATGAAACTAAAAAATATTTAGCATATAAAAATGGTGACAGAGAGGTTTTTGACACCAACTGGAATCGGTGGAATCAATTGATTTCATAAAATGTTATAAAATGAAATAGTCATACAATGTATTTATGTAAAGGAATTATCATGCCAACTCTCTCTCTCTCGCTCTCTTTTTTCTCTCTATCAAAAAACCAATCTGTAAAAATATTAAATTTTGTATTATGAATGATAAAACAGATTGTGTAAAATAAATAAAGAATTAAAGAAAAGAATTATACAAACAAAAAAAAGTTCTTTTTTTGCTTACGATCGAGCCATTTTTGACAGAGTTAGGTCCTTGGACTTTAAAACATTCCAATTACTTGCATTTTCCGTTCATTTTCTTTGCAGAGGCTGCACTTATTGAAATGAAATCTGTTAAACAGATTTTTCATGAAAATATATCGCCTAAGGCCAAGTTCTGTTTGGGTTACGATGGAGCCAGTTTTTATTGAGTTATGCTCCTTGGACTTTAAAAAATTCCAATAATTTGGGGGAGGGGGCATCAATGTTTTACCAGTCTGACATCTCTTGTTTGAAAAAAGAATATACATTTTTACATGTATATGAATAAAAAATACTTTCCGAAGAAACAAGAGACTATCTACCCTTATTCAGTAAAGTTGTGTCAATGGCCATGACATTCCATGACTGTTATTGAAGAACATTGTCGGTAGTTTACTGATGTTAATGAAGAAAATATTTGGATGAAAAATAAAGAAGAAAAAGATAATTATATAAAAATATAATATATATAAAAATGGTATTCTAAATATTTTGATCGATCAAATTAATGACATCATTGATTGATGAACAGAAACGGAGTCCGTTGACAGTACTTGAATTTTTGATTTTATTAATGGCATTAATATTGCACAAGGAAAAAAGAGACAGAATAAATATTTTCTTAAAAACAATGAAAATGTATAATGTAATAGTATCACGGTATAAAAAACATCTACGCTGAGTAATTACACTAAGTAATGACTGTAATATGTGTACACGCAGTCTGTAAATTTATTTTAAAACAAAAAATGGATAACATTGACATATTTTTAAAAATAAATTTTGGATGCCTGCATTACATTGGTTCATTTTTTTCGCCACACAGTGCTGGGAAAGATAGCTTCTCGGTAATTAAAAATTATAATTTTGACAGTTATGCAGATTAATACGTGTTCAAATCATTACACTGGAATTAAAAGGAAGTCTTTCATTATTTACTTCTTTGTTAGATATCTTGCATATTGAAAATATATGTCGAACCAAACTGCTCTGACTTTTCTTCAAATTGAAAATAAGATCTGTAACAAATTTAGTATTGTCTCCATGTTATTAAATATTTCAGCACCTCCTACTCCACCACCAATTGTGACTACAACAGGTTAGTGCTTTAGAAATATATCGTACCTTTAATGAAATACATAGAAATATAACGTACCTGTAATGAAATACATAGAAATATCACAGGTGCTTGAGGACAGGACCCCCCCCCCCCTTCGATATAGACCCCTGGGCTTTTTCGATTTTTTTCTCATAAAAATTTTTTCATAGCCATATTTGTGATACGATCTATACCAGCAAATCGAAAAATTACCTAAAACAAACGTTCTATTAAATCTACCCTACATTCTCTATATAAAAATCAACAAGGTTGCCAACTCCGTAAAAAGCTAATGAACGGAAGTAATGAGGAGAGGACTAATTCCCGATGTTCCCCATATACCCAAATATGCGTGTAAAATATCAACAATAGATATATTCTTGTTTTTTGTACGAATTCTTCTTCAAATTTTATTTTCAAACGTTTTGTGGATTTACACAAATATTTAAGGAAAAGAAGATATTTTTATAAATTGCATTTCTAAAAGGGCATAACTCTCACATGCAAATCAGGTATTTGAAAAATAATTAGAGACATTTCATTTGCATCAGCGGTTTAGAACTATTCTCCCTATACATTTGAAAGACATTTTTTAAAGTGTATATCAACCAAATTTCTTCAAAAGTTTACTCCAAAACAGTGTCTCAGACTTTCTGCAGAACTGCGTATTTTGGTAAAAAGTCTTCTCCTCGTCACTTCCGTTCACTAAGCAAAAACGCTGACTGTAGCCTGACACCCTTTCGAAATCTTGGTCATAACGACTGTTAAAGTTCCTTAACCTTCATGAGAGTTGGTGGTTAATGAAAAGAATATTCAATCTACAATATGAGTTGTTGATTTTAGGGCTTTGTTTAGATATATGAAACGATTCAACCAAAATTCTCGGCAGTGCCTCTCGGTTTGCAGACGAAGTTGGCAACCTTGTTAATTTATATATAAAGAGGGTAGATAATATTTTCATAAAATGTAAGCTTAAGCAAATTTTCTGAATTGATAGGATAGATTATATCACAAATGTGTCATCCATATATAATTTATGTGAAAAAAAGTCGAACAGGCCCGGGGTCTATATGGGGGGGGGTTCCTGTCCTCAAGCACCTGTGAGAAATATAAGGTACGTTTAATGAAATACAAAGAAATATAACGTATCTGTAATGAAATACATACAGATATAACGTACCTGAAATGGCACGCGTGTACATAGAAAAATAACGTACCTGTAATGAAGTACATATTAGAAATATAAATATTATAAGGTACCTGAAATGAAATACATAGAAATATACCGTACCTGTAATGAAATACATAGAAATATAAATATTGCAACGTAACTGAAATGACATACATAGAAATATAACGTACCTGTAATGAAATATAGAGAAATATAATGTTCATTTCATGACATACATATTTAAAAAGTTCAAATAATAATTATAGTTTGAACAAGCACTATGATATTGTTTAATTCTATTAACCTATTATTTCGTTGGATTTTATCATTTTTATAGAAAGTAGTTTTCATCTGCCAAATAAATATTTCAAAATATATTACAGCTATGCCGACTCCCCCGCCTCTTGTTGCAGGTAAACTTTATCATTTTCTCATAAGCTGATATGCGTATTTTGATAATTACTTTCAAAATATTCATAAATAACCTTTGGCTTCAGAACTTTCCTCATCATTCAGTAACGTAAAACTCTTGTAAATCGTTTCATAGGACCATGCGAGGACAAAATGCCTACCTGTAAAGATTACATTGCCCGTGACAGTAATACCTGCAATAGATACCTGGATTGGTCCACCTTCAATTGTAGAAAAACCTGTGGTATTTGTCACGGTAGGCAAAACGTTTCATTTCATATTTTCATTGCCCATCATTTTATACATGTATTGAGTTGATCTTTCACGTGTTGAATGTGTTGTTTTGCAGATACGTTCAGCACTCCCCCTCCACTATCAGTTACTACAACATCAACCAGTGCTCCCTCAACAACATGTGAGTCACATGCCTAAAGTTATTGTGCTTAAACTTTGTTGTTTTCTGTCTAGTATACAAACCAAACAACGATTTTGTCTATAGAAATGTTGCATTAAAAACTGAATTGAAAATGAAATTTTCATTGATGTAATTTTTCTTCAGGATAAATAAGCAAATAATAAAAAAAAACATCCTCCTTCATTGAAGTACATGTACATTGAAAAGAACTTATATGTACATGTATCCGTTTTGGAAAAGATGGTTAGGTTCATAATTTTAAAAATATCTAAAGACGATGTTTTCCTTTATTATCCAAACAATACACTAATATCTTTCAAAGGTTGAATAATATAGTGATTTATAATAATTTAGGTTAATATTAAAGGTTATTTGCCCATGTTCTGCAATTTAACGAACGTATAAAGTTAACCCTTTACATTGATCATTCAATATTACTTGAGTGGTCTAAGCGGGTCTCATGAAAGTTCACTTTAGGACGTCATACAAATAAATTGGGATGATAATACATGTATAATTATTTATTTACAAATTCATGACTTCTAAGATTTATGTCAGAATAATGATCTTAAAACACTATTTTTTTTTTATATTTTGATATTTAGTTTGCCCTCACATACACACTGTTTCAAATACTTGAAATATAAAAACAAATAGAAAAAATTCTATCAGCATTACGCTTATTTTTGAAAAAAAGTTTGTGCTATCTTTGGCTTACTTTGTTACAGTTGTGCAAAAACTTGCGCTTTTTCAGTGCTATGAATCATTAGTGTTGACAAATTCGTATGCATCATTTAATATACGTATCATGTTAAAATTTTGAAGAAGTGACAAGGTGTTTTTAAATGATTTTAAGCAGAGCTTTGAAAAGGAAAAACAATTGAAACTCATGTTAAGCACAAATTTTGTGCTTGGATCTTGTTTGCCCAGGGGTATTTGTAAAGATCAAAAGTTTTAACTTTCTTTTTAAAGACATTTTCCTTGTAATGTAAGTGGGAAGAGTTGTCGGTCCATACTATATCCAGACTATATTGATTTAAGAAGATAATCTACATTTAAAATCTTTATTTGAAACGATGAAAGAAATGGAGATAAAGAACATATAAAATTTCTCAATGACCATTAAGTAGTTTAATGCCACACAAAAAAATGCAGGGGTTGTGTGATGTTTTTGTGTGAGTGCTTAGGCTATTTTCAAGTATGTTCATTTTCGTGTTTCAATAATATGACGTTTTGTATACTTTTCTCGTGCAATGCTGTTTTCACTCCTTCTTTGGTGACCGCCTCTGTTTAGTCACACCTAACCAACGACGTTTTTCATATGTTTAAAGATAAACTATACTTTCTTGTGTTAAAGATAAAATAATATTTCTTCGTGTGTTAAAAGATAAAATTATGCACTTTTTAAAATCAGAAATCTTGTCAATGTTCTTACCATTGCTTTTCAGTGCACTACGACAGATGTGAAGACGTGGTCCATTCTTGCGAGTCATATGGTCCCTCCATCTGCTTTAATTACAAAGACTGGGCAGCCAAAAAGTGTGCAAAATTTTGTTTATTCTGTGAAGGTACAGTTTCTTGTTACGTACATTACTTGGCTTTACCTTTAATAGTTTAATGGTTATGCGCTTAACTCTAAAGATTGTCAAGATCTAGTAATTTAAGATTATATGTATATAAATACATATTATATAATTATGTAGAATTATTCTTAATTTTGTTGTGTTCAGTGTAACGGTAGAGGTGGTTCATGCATTTCACTCTACCTGTTACATGATTAATGTTATTTTTCATTTCTATGACAATTCTTTTATGATACCATAAAAAGTTTTATGGCTTTTATGTTGAAGGTTACGCTTCATTATTGGCGAAGGTTTTGCATAACCTATATACAAAGACAAAGAAAGTGAATGACAACAGACGATATGAAAAACATTGTAATGGAGAGAATTACAGATTTTTCTCCGAACACTTCCTTACTTTCTTTGGTGCCCTTTTCTTTACAATCTTTCCATAAATCAGGCAAAATCATACCATGAAAATGACAATGCATATCAATATAACAAAATGCAGGAATTCAAATCAAATTCTAGTATACATACAAGCTTATGAATATGAAAAAGGCAGGGAAGTTGATAATTTTGTTTCAGTCAATCAGAAAGAAGCGCATGTGTTTGCGCGTGAGTTTATTCTAATTTGACACTGTCATCTTTTCTAGACTACTATATTCATTTTATGGATTTCGGAGCATTTCATCAAAATATAAAAGTTACAGTTATTTAAGGTAAAGATCCATACCATCCTATAGAAATAACGGAACTACAGATTTTGTTGAAACTTTTCAGAATCTTAACTGAGTATTTGTCCTTTCTAGATCAGTGTAAATTTTGGGGTCAACCGGGCCTCCTTTTGAAAGGATTGTTACTAAAAATAGACATTGTTTCGTGAAATTACGGAAATGCTCTAATTAAGATATTTATGCTAGGTTTCTAAATGTAAAAGCAAAAGAATTTTTTTAACATATGAATTATAGAGAAAATATGGTTGTTTAACGGTTTAATTATTTTTTTTAATCTGCTGATCCACCTAATATTACTTTCTAGGGCAAATTAAACATACAGTACCGACCAGACCCAACCTGACACAAAGCAGTCCCAGAGCAGTCCCGGGGACTGCTTTCTGGGACTGCTAAAGCAGTCCCAATGCAGTCCCAGAGCAGTCCCACAGCGGTCCCAGAGCAGTCCCACAGCAGTCCCAGAGCGGTCCCAGCAGTCCCAGCGGTCCCAGAGAGCAGTCCCAGCAGTCCCAGAAAGCAGTCCCAGCAGTCCCAGTGGGCGGGGTTTATTAATTTAATGGGCGGAGCTAACTCAGAAATGAGATTTGCAATAAACAATGGAACTATAAAAGGCAGTAGAAATTGATTCTGGGTAGTATGCCGGGACTCCTTACATGTATGCGAAGGTCATTTATGAACAGTACGCGCATAGAAACAAACTGAATGATTATTTATTGAAGGAAGAAGGGTTTTACACGTACATGTATGAATTAAACTGAACATGAACATCTAATCACAATTATTGGGTGTATTAAATATATAATTCAATTTCTTTATTTTCTGTGATTTATACTGTTTCCTATTTGTTTTTTATACAGAAATTAAAAGTGAATTAATAATTTTCCACCAGTAAGAATTAGCTTTAAATAGATCTCATCGTTATATGACCATTTTCCATACTATCGGGATTTTAGAAAATTCGTTGTTAATTTTGCCAAGTATTATTTTTCAGTCATGATTATTTTTATTGACATGTCAATTTATTTATTGTTAATTTCTCTATCTCTATAATACTCAGTTTTAAGTGTTTTATTTGTAAATATTAGAATGTACATCTCTAAATCACCAGAATGGAACCATCAGATTATGTTCAAAATTAATTAATCCTGAAAGAAATTCATACACATTTTATTAATCAATTTTATTTTTGCATTATACCGGTAGATGGAAATTAGGGTCATTGTTGACCAGCATGTTCATTGATGTGAAACGCTGATAGTATACCAAAATAGCATGCACTGATTTTCTGCCCTAAGGCGATTGAAACCGCGGGTGTTAATACCATGTAATAAACTTTAATCGGCCAGGTACATGTAAACACAAGCAAAAGAAAAAAGAAATAAATCGCAATTCCCGGTATTTTCAACTCTTTATTTATAAAATAAATGTTCTCTTTTGATATCTTGTTTATGAATTAAAAAAAACTACCGGTAATTCATTAATAAATTCCCTGATGATTATTTAAATTGTTTGAGTTATGGAAGAATGGTAGCATAATTTCATTTCACGGTCATTTAATAAATTGTTAGGCTTTATTTTAGGGTTGCATGGGATACTTTTCTAGAGTGGTGCTCGTAAAACATGAAGCTTTTCAATTAAAAATCTTATATCTAACTGTATAATAATTATTTTTAAATAGTGTCAATTCAAATTTTAAGTGCGCATAATTTTACAATAAAACAAAAATAAAATAGACCTACATGCATGTAGATATTTTTTTCTCATAAACCTGTAATTTATTTTTAGGGATAAAAATCTACTTCTGACTTCCTTACATGTACTTAATAACTTTATTTAAAAATATATTCTTACTACATGTACATTTGTGTAAATGTACATGTACAGTCTCTGAAAATATTAATTAATAACTATAATAATCTCTTCTTATCAAAAGTTTGTAAGAAATCCTTGCTTTTTTAATAAACTCATCTCTGCTGCTAGTAAACAACTGGGAGTCTGCAAATTCAGAATACACAAGGGGCGGAGCTATCATGTCACTCAGAACTTCTTTCACGCATGAGTGAACAAAGCAGTCCCAGAAAGCAGTCCCAGGGACAGCTGGGACTGCTGGGTCTGCTTTTTAGAGCAGTCCCAGGGCAGTCCCATAGCGGTCCCAGAGCAGTCCCACAGCGGTCCCAGAGCAGTCCCACAGCAGTCCCAGAGCGGTCCCAAAGCAGTCCCGGGGACTGCTTTCTGGGACTGCTTTGGTGTCAGGTTGGGTCTGGTCGGTACTGTATTTAGCTCAAAATTATGAAGTTCATTGTTAGTAAAAATAAATTGCTGCTTGGTATTCTAACTACAGATTTCTTTTAAAAATTAACACGTTATTTTCCAATAGTCTCTCTCTTATATGGCATAAAAATTAAGTGGGGCAGCGGGCATCAAACAAGAAAATTTCACATTTTTATACCAAATTTGCTGAAAAATGATTATTTGAAAAATCTTTTTAACATCTATACCTTTATGATTTGGGTGCAAAAATCGCTTTAAATATTTAAAACTATCGTTAATAGAAAATTAATAAGTATGGTTTAAATTATAAGTTGAATATTTAATGCAGAGACGGCCAATTATTCGTTTTCGCGATTTACAAGCATTATATTAATCGGGTTCAATCTTCGGAATATTCTATATACCGTTAATGCGCATGTGTGACGTTATGACGGAAGTGAAAGAAGAAAACACTTTCAGTTTCAACATTGGTCGTTTGGATGCGATTTATTTGATTAAAAAATGAGAGAAGTGGCACATTTTACTACTTTTTGTGTCTACGTAATACATTTTTCGCTATTCATAGATACAAATAAGTGGTTTGTTTGCCACATCTCTTTAACGTCTGGTTTCTGATCAAAGGAAAAGCTCGGATCTGTCTAAGTAAGGTGCAAGTTGTTTATCATGTTTTTATCCATGTACAAATAGATAAAATCTATGTAAGCAGAGATGAATATGTTCAGTGTTTCCACTTTGTAATGTCTGATCTAGGTTTTCCGTACCTAGGCTAACTCAAATTCGTTTAATAAATTCTAAACACCAAACTCCTTAGTTGATGACTGGAATTGCATTGAGTGCATCATTACTAAAACTTTGAAAATTAACTAGTAAAATATGAACACATTCTACGGTGACATGTTTGAGTAATCTTATATGCCCATCTGTCTAAACTCGGTGAACATGCTCAGACAAACCCTTACTTTCATATAATGTGAGATGTGAGACACAAGCTTCTTAATACATGTATGAATATTATGGTGCTATTATTGAAAATGTGAATCAAGACTAGAAAATTATTGAAAAAGAGAAAGAAATTTAACATTTATTCTATAGATAAGTATGTGGTTACTGTTTATGTTTCTTTAAAATCAATAAGGTTATAAAATGAATTATCTGAAAGAGTTCATAATTAAAAGGGTTAAGTTAGTCAAATAAAAAAATTATTTGTTTGATGTACTCTGACCAAGCTGTCAAAATCACCCTTACACAATAATTATTTTCAGCACTTATAATTTTTTTTCTCGTTTTCCATAGTATAATTTTTATAGGATGCCTCTAGACTGAAATTTTCATGGCGGATTTAGGAAAGAGTGTGTGTGTTCCCCTGGAAATGGCAGTTATTAAATGTACATACTAAACCAAGCAGTACAATTCTCTGTCATCCTTGGACTTTCAGTAAGACGTGGTATTCTCGGAACAACAAATAGTTGTTGACAATGATGAGACAACTTAATCCCTTACTTCTTTCTCATATATGTATGGCCACATATATTTAAACAATGAATGAAAGCTGTGTAAATTTTAGAGGCTAATTATATATAACATCAAGAATACCACATCTTACTGTCAGTCAAAAGATAACAGTGAATTGTACTAAAAGTGACCTTGGACCCCTCCTTGGAAATGATCTTTGTAAAATTGGTATGAAAAGTCACCGGTATGATGCTTTAAAAGTCAACGGCTCCCTGAGTAAATAGAATTTTCTATGTTGAAGTGATATTTTGATATGGATCCAGCGAGCATTTGTTCCATGAGTATTGACACAGATTCTCGAACATGTAATTGTCTGAGCTGATGAACATCATTATAAAGTACTGAATATTTAATTTGTATGAATAATTGTATATTAAAATTAGCTGAGAAATGGTACATGCATTATGAACATGGTGTAGTTTAAAAAAAAAAACCCCTCTTTCTGTTGCTCTATGCCTAAAATAGATTTAATCAGGACATCCAAGATGGTTCAATTTGACTTGTACAAGAGTTTAGGCAGTTCAATTATACTTCTTCAAAATTGTTTTCTAACCAAATGAAAAAAATGAATGAATTTTTATCATGCCACATGACACAGCATAAACTCCTAACTCATAAGTTTGGGAAGGACTCTTCATTTATTTGGGGGAAAATGGTTTGATATGAATTTTGCATGCTGGTCCAATAAATTATCTGGATTTTTGGAACTGTGTTGCACAGTGCATATTGATGTTAAAATAGATAAATATGTAGGTGTATAATTATAAAGCTCAATATGATATCAAAAACTATTTATGTAGGAAAAGAAAGATCTTAATAATCACTGGGAAAGTTATGCTTTTTTTCTTACAAGTATCTTGATAAACCAAGTTTAACATCAACAAAAAAAACCCTGATATAATTGTCTCCCCTTTCACTGAAAGTGGGGATACTAAATTTAGGTTTGTGCATCTGTCCGTGTGTCTTTCTGTCTGTCTGTAATACTTTTAAGAAGCCTTTGAGCTTTTGCATTGAAATTTTACACAGCAACTCTCAGTGACTCGAGAGAGACCCTTATTGATTTGGTGATCAAAGGGTCAAGTTAATTATGCAATAAATTTTGTTGAAAAATTGATTTGTTTTTGGAAAACAAAACACTGTCATAACTTTTATGAGACAGTATTAATAATTTTTTCATTCAAATAGAAAGCAACAATCTTGACATAAATCCATAAATCTAAATTGAAACTGTTTATCTTTGTTTTTAATGATTAATGCATGATTAAAACATGCACGAACAACCTGATTTTATAATTATAGCATTGTAAGCACTCGGCTTAACAAACAGAGTTGATTTTGTGAATTGTCTGATTGAAATTTCATCCTTTTCCTTATTCCTTTTTATATCACCCTCTATGATCTCATAGGCATTCCTATTTATCATCTTATACATGTGTTTCCTTCTTTGTTACTGTCATATTGCTATTTGTGGGTTTAAGTCTAACCATCATTACAGTAATCACGGTAATGCATAAAATTGTGATCTAGAAAAGTACACTGGGGATCCACATTATCTTATTAGCTACTGATATCTATCGCTATACTATTCATGGGTGCTTGAAGACAGAAATATCCCCTTCCCCATCCGATATAGACCCCTGGGTCTGTTCGACATATGTTTTTCTAATCTATTATACATATTGTATATACCGTAGATGACAAATATGTAATTTTATCATCAATTTGGAAATTGGCTTTAGCAAACATATTATAACAAGAGGCCCAAAAGGTTCAAAAATGGTTATGTACTACGTAAAAGCATATACCCGGTAAGCAAACGATAATGACTTTCGACAAGAGAACC
Source organism: Saccostrea cuccullata (assembly GCF_032062105.1). Lineage (NCBI taxonomy): Eukaryota > Metazoa > Mollusca > Bivalvia > Ostreida > Ostreidae > Saccostrea > Saccostrea cuccullata. The sequence continues at coordinate 14,421 of NW_026933609.1, read as the reverse complement.
ATTTATTTGTTACTCTGCATTTTTTCAACTTCCAGAGAATCGAACCCAGGACACCTGTCAGTCTTATGACAGGTGCACCATACACTACCCTAATATACTTTAAGGTTATTGTGCACTAGCTTTAAAACAATTTTTTCTAAATTTTCAGCATATGTGTGTATTAAGGAATTTTTTTTTTGGCAATGTATCAATGTCCTTTTCTACTTAAATGAAATATTCTGTTTGCTTTTTTTTTTTATCAATAACAAATAACAGAACATTTATATTTGTGCAGTAACTGTTTTATGTACGATATATACATTGTAAAAAAAGTTTTCCAAATTTTTTTTTTTCAAAATCCCGAGTCAATCCCCAGAGGATGATATTTTAATTCAAACAATCGAGAAGAGAAAAACGACTTTTAAAAATCGGAATATTGAAGCAAAGTATTTAGGTACCTGAATACTTGAGCCGTACGTGGTTCGAAAATGGTTACGTACTAGGCCTATGTACAAACATGTAAGCAAACGATAATGACTTTCGACAAGAGAACCATTTATTTGTTACTCTGTATTTCTTCAACTTACAGAGACAAAAAACGACCCGATTGTCGAAGTCTTTTAGTTATCTTGTACTCGAGACAATGAATCTTCCATGCCATCTTTGTTGTACTTTCGGTTTGACGAATCATCTAAATTTAAACTCTTCTTCGATCATGCATCCCGGAAAATAACTGAACATCGTATATTTATGCCATTTATTTGGAAATTAATGTACCTTTTTTTTACGGTAAGTGAAATCGACGTCAGGCAATTTTGATAGAATAAGCGTCGGGCGCGTTTGACGTAATAACGTCACAAACGAGAATAACGTCACATAACGTTATTTTACGTGGTATGGATCTTTACCTTAAAGTATGTCACTGTGAGGTATTTCACTCATCGCATGCATGTGGTTAAAAACTCCGTTTCGCACATCTACATGCAACATGCCAATGACTTCCCCAATTGTTAAATCTCCTTTGTATGAATAGTTTCCAAGGACACTCACAGACAAAAACCGTAATAACACAACATTATACAAAAGACAGTATGTCAAAAAATTTGTATACAGTCTAAAAAATAAACATTATATTGCATATCATTTCTGCTGAATATGTTTATAAGACAAGAATCTAATTGTTATGATTAATTGTACTTAATATTACTTGATGCATTTATCTTATTTATACTTTATATTAAGAAACCACCACAACAACAACTACCACTACCACCACACCGGCTCCCACCACAGAACCACCTTGTGTGAATGTCGATCCCGACTGTGAAGACAGGGGACCAGTTGTTTGTTTCCAAAACCAGACTTGGGCTCAGGCAAATTGCAGGGTTTTCTGTGCCTTCTGTACACGTAAGCCCTCAGCAAACTTTTTAAACATCTTTAATCTTAACATTAAAAAAATTCTGGTAAATATTCAAGAAACGAAATTAATTTTAAAAAAAACCAAACTGCATGTATGAATATACGTAATCAATATAATTAACAATTAATTAATCTGCATTCCGTTTGAGCTCAACTGAATTGAAAACCAAAAGCGCTTTATTTCTGAACACATTTTATCCGGCATTTGTCCATGTTTGAAACTTAAACTTTCCACACTTTTTAAATTAATGGTGAACCAGTGGGTCTATTTCTCCCAAACTTTCCACAACGTTGCAGTAGGCTTAAAATATATTGATTTGGATGGCCAAAGGAAACTTGGAAGGGGGGTTGGGGGGTTGGACGGACCTCAATAAAACATACTTCTTTTTATTTCAAAATTGATTTTTCCCTTCCCTAGCCAAAGTACAAAGGTGGCCGTTTTTTCCTAATATTCAGCCATTTATTATATTTTATCGTACATACTAAGAAAATATAAATTATTATTTTAGCTCCCACTACACCTGCAGTCATAAGTAAGTGCTATTTCAATGACAATTTAAATTAAGATTGAAAATGTTCATGTTATGTCATTTAGTGTTTCAGTTCTAATAATCAGTAATCTATAATCCTGGATGACTTTGTCTTTAAAACATGTAAATGACTTTTATGAAATGTTTATTTGCCTAATGTCAAACACAGATGTGCCATCAACAAACGTCCCTACAACAGCTACCTTGTTCCCTGTAACCCAGCCCCCAATCCCGACCACTAACGCTCCACTCGCTACAACAACTACTGAAGAACCATGTAAGTTGTTTGTTATGACATTGATGAAAATCCAAATATTGATTTTATTCATAAGGTTTGTATAAATTCATCGATTTGAAGGTGCAATCAAAAAGTCCAAATCTCAACCCTTTCTCCAAAGTTCAAAAAAAAAAAAAAATAAATGACAAGGTATAAAGTTAATTTTTTGGTATGTAACCTCTGGGAATAACTCTCCCACGCTCATTAGTTTTTCTTCAATAAATGATAACTCTCTTTTGCTGGCTTAATTGTACCTACTTATGAAATTTAAACTAGCCATCCAATTAAAGCTAATGTATAGACTCATATCATATGCAGTTCATTCCAGCCTATTGGAAAACCTCAATGTGTGGTGCTTACTATGATAAATTACTTTTTCAGTCTTATATAGAAGTCTTTTTATGATTCAAATTTGCATTATTTCTTCACTTAATAACAGATGATAATTTCTAATAAATTAATAATTATCTCTAATTTCTTTTTTTTTTCAGCGACAAACCCCACCATCATTGTGATTGGATAAATAGAACGCCTTTAATAAAATTTCTTTTTTGTATCCTTAACTTATTTGTGAAGATAGAAATGTTAACATAAAGAGTACACACGTTTTCATAATAGTTCGAAATTGTTGATATTAGCTGGATATCATAAGAAGGACTATTTGTTTCAGTAAATGTCTCTTTTTCAGAGCGAATTTTTTCTCAATATGATGAAGTTGGTTTGCATATAAATCAGATCAACTTGTACATAACAAACATTGGACTTCTCACCGTTTGTAGCAGCTATTTCTTAGACGTAGAAATAAGTAAAGCATTTTGAAAAAAAAAGTATGCTCTCCCTAAACTGTTATTATTTACAAACCTTCAGAGCCATGCGTAAACAACTTATTCAACTGGTTATGCAACTTTTTCATTATGACATTTTTATTGTTAGCATTTCAATTTAAGTACATTTATCTTTAAGCTGTCAGTGTAACCGCACTTTTCATATGATACAATGATCTCTTTTTGTCAGCTACCATTAATTAGTATAATGTAATTTAGTATGCCAAGACTATAATTTCTTTAATTCAACGATGATTGCATTTTAATCATATGTACCTTTACTACATGTACAAACAAATATTCAATTTGCAATTATATATTGATAAATGAAATTCTTCTAAAAATAGCTCATATTTATTACATTAAAACATACTGTATTAGTACTGACAAAAAAAGGTTTTCAACAGCAGTTTATACATTTTGTAGATGACATTTATTTACTGCATTGTTTTGCTTTTTTTTGACTGACGACACGAATTTGTGAATATGTTGCAGATAAACTTAATGTCTAGCGGAATCACATTGGGCCCATGCAATAATAGCAATTTTGTGAACATAAAAAATTCTTACAGACACAATAACTTAAACTCACTCATTTGTGATTCAAGGTCTTTTTCTCGTTAGTTGAAGTTCATTCATCTGAATGAATGAAATTGGTGTAAGATGGTTTAGATAAAGAGGATGATGCACCAGATTTCTGGTTCTTGTTTAAATTTTCCCAGTTTTTGTTGTTTTAGAAGTCAATGTTGCAAGATATATTTTAGTTTTTTTCTTCTCTAAGTATACTTTAAACTTCGCCACCTTTCAGAATTCTGAAAATGGATAACTATCTCAAGTACAATCTGCTTGTCTTTATTTGCAGGTAGTGTTTTTAAACCAAGTGTTTCAATCTGCTTGTTTGGATGTTGCAAGCTTATTTGACTTAGTTGTCCTTTCTTTCCTTCAGTTTCCATTTTGGATTGATTTAAGAGAATCGGTAGAGTTATTTTCTTCGATTTTTAGGTCACCTGAGTCACTCAGGTGACCTATTGCTATCCGTTTTCGTGCGTCGTGTTTGGTGTGTGATGTTTTAACATTTGAACATTTTCAGCTTCTTCTCTGCAACCACTCAACCAATTTTGGCATACAGTATATATGGGTGGAGGGGAACAAAAATCGTGAATTTCATGGTCCCTGCCACCTGGGGCCAGAGGGGTGGGGCCAAAAACCACTAAAATTAATGCAATCTTTCATCTTCTTCCTTACTCCTGGACATCAAGCACTCAAACTGTTGGCATGAATGTAATGAGCATTGAGTCTTCTACCAAAATTGTAAAATTCATGGCTCCAGGGTCAGGGGTTTTAGTGCTAGGGCAGGGCAATATAAAATATATAAATGTATCTTCAGATATTATAAGTGCATGCATCGTAATAGAGATGATTCCGAACCTTATTTATTTGTGTGAAAAAGGGGTTTTAGTTGTTAAAATGAGCAAAAGTAAATTACCGAAGGCGTGGTTCCTGTTTTGTTTCTTAAATAAATGGAATATTCAAAGCATATTTGCTGAAATGTCTAATACATTAAGGAGTAATGAGATACAATATTTTATTTTGCTTTTATTAATTGAGGAAAAGAAATTGTATTTAAATCTAGCAGAAGTGATATTTTGTCAGAAATGTGGTGTATTAAATGTTTCTTCTTTCTTTATCTGAAAATATACATTTAGATAAAATTTTGAAACAATGAAAGACGACAGATATTTCTGAAGTAACTGAAATTAATAATTTTGAACGAAAATTTTTAAACATAAGAAGAAAAATTACTAAATATTATTAATATTGTTGTCTTATGAAGAATTTCATTTTAAAAACAGAGTGGAGCTCAGCTTAATAAAAAGACTTTATTTTTCTTCTTACAATAATATTTTAACTTCTATAAGGATCATTGTGCTGCCCAGGTTTGGGTGTAAATAGCAGAAAATTACCTTTGATACATGTACACAAAATTAGCAGTTTCTCAATCAATGATTTTATTTGTATTCTTTGACTATGGCGTGTATTAATATACATCAAAACTTACATTAACATGTTAATTGTTATTCTTATAAAACTGTTCATAACAAGACGTAAAAGAAGTCAACGGAGTGAAACACTTGTCGATGCGACGTAATTCTGTAATATTTGATGATTTTGATCCTCTGCTTAGCTAAAGGTCTCACATATCATATTGATTGACAAGACTTGCGTTTAGATGACTTAACAGACAAACAGAGATAAAGAGAACAGGCTGAGAGAGAAAAGCGTGTATGGTCAAACAATATACGCCCTCTTATCATTAATTAAAAAGCCAGATTTGAAAGCATTGTGTTTTATTGTAACAAAGTTAAGGTACACAGTAAACATATTGAAATTTTTGTAGAAAAAGATAAATAAATTCTTAAAAAAGATAGTAAGTCGTTAATTTAGATTTCGCCTCTTATGAGAGGCAGATCAAATGGCATTTACATGTTTAAGATTATTTCATTAATAAAAAAAAATACATGCATATAATTTTCAGATATTAAGACACAGTTCACTTGGACGCAGTTTTTTTTCTTATGATTTAATTCATGTTCTATATTTCAAATTTTATGATTATATACCCTACATGTACCTAGTTAAGTGACACAGCTGTATATATTTTATTTGTATCAGATACGTAAACATAGGTTTATATTGTAATTGTTCCAATAATTCGGTGTATTGCAAGGATAAACATGTAAAAGCTGCGATGATTGTGAAATTAGCCACCTTCCTTAAGATTTTAATCATCTTCTATCACGATAAACGTCAACAGTTCTATTATGTTCCTTATTTATAACACCATTACAATGCAGTACACTACAATACCGCCACGTTTATCTTTAAGTCTTTGTAATCGATAATCAGAGGGTGTATATATTTGTCTTTACATTGTAGTATCCTTTTGTCTGCCTGTCTATTTGTATATCTTTCTATTTGTCAGCAAACGTAAGACTTATCAATTAATTGCCACTGTGATATGATGGACATTAAGCTTAAGAGAGAAAAAAGAAGGTGAGAGAACAAGAAAATAGAAATGAAAAAGAAAACAAAAATTGATTATAGTAGAGAGATGATATCAAGAAGAAATATGTCAGGAAAATGAGATATCATTATGAATTGATCATAATGTCGTTGGTTTTAACTCCCTATAGATTGTTTTTGGATGATTCTCTAATAACCGAGCCCCTACGTCTAAGTAGTTATTTGCATGAAAAAAAGCTTTACTGCTCAATGTCTCTGAATGCCAAGTAAATGTAGATCTAAAATTTGCAGCCTTTCACGGACAAGTGTTAACTCTTCATATGAGTGAAAAATCTTTTTTTTTTTTGCTCTCAGATGATATCAAGCACGTGTATCGCCCATGCACAAAGATTTTGAGAATGTTATTTTTAATGATCTTACATGCAGTATATTTCAAAATAAAAGTAAATGTTATTTCCTTACATAAATATAAAAAAATAGACATTTTGAGGTTTTCAAAAAATTAAAAACGTTCCAAATAAACGACCTTATGATTCCCGAATGGTTCTTTTCAAGCCTTATTCTCCCCTGATTTATCAAATATTGTATTCAAAGAATACTTAGCTAGTTTATCTGCTTTTTACAAGGGGGCGTTCAATATTTTATATGTCGATTTTTCAACAGTATATACAAAGTAATTTTTTTTCCATGTTAAAATTTTGAAAAGGGGTAATGAACCGTTTATATTTTGCGTAAGCTATTTTTTACGATTGAATTTTTTGTTTAAAATTCTTGTTTTTATATCAGATTAAAATAATTTCTGCTTTCGATTAAAAAATGATATATTACCGCGAAAAAAAACCCGGATATACGGTATAACATAACGTGGGACAGATTACGCCATACAAACCGCGATATATACTGAACAGAAAAAGAAACACATAAGAACATAATATGGGAAAATTTTTTTGACTATGTGGCCGAAAGACACGAAAATTGGTCGGATGAGTATTTTGGTTACTATGCACTAAAATCACTAGTCAAATCTACTCAACCATGAAAAGTATGGCGTCACGTAGGGGAATGATTAAAAGTCAAATACACGTGCATGTTGATGATAAAAATTTTCTGATAAAATTTTGTAGTGCCATACGATGCATTAGAGTTGTAGAAATCGTTTTTGCATATTTGCAGTCAGTATAAATGTCTTGCAATCGTGGTATGACTGACCGAGGCTACTGTGGGTTTAGTAATTGAATTAAATTCAATATTGCATTAGTGAATAAAAAGGCAAAAATATGCTGCTGTACAGATTGTTTTCAAATTTTCAGCCAAATAAAAGTTTGTTTTTTTTTGGTTGTCAGAGAGTTAACTTAAAATGTTTCCAACCAACCATGTGAAAAAAGCGATATCTGATTCTAATTTTCATATTAAATAAAATTTTATTCAACATGTTAAACAAGAATATAGCAGTTTTACATTTATAATTTATTATTCAATAGTTAAGTAAGTTTTGCCAAGAATCTTGGCATTTAGACGTTGACAGAGGTGTTGTGGCGAAGCGAACGACAACTCTGGGTAGAGATTGCAAAGGGACGTCACTCTCATCAGCGGTAAACAAAATGGTGAACATGCATGGTGAAGAGGTTGGCGCCGAATTATATCCATATCCTGGTGCATTGTCTATTTAAAATATTTCTAAGGATGAATAAATTTAACCTTTTTTAACAGTTCAAATTATCAATTATGTAATCAATTGTGTTCTTCCGATTCAATTTGATAATCGATAGTAAAATTTGTCCGATTTTACAACACTAGACGGGGACCAGGGCCGTTCAAATTGGAAAAATTATCATTTTGGAAAAGTTGGATAACCAACATTCATTTTTAAAAAATCCTCAAAGAAGAAGTCTCAATAAGGCATTATCTGTGGTCCCCAGTAACTCGTCAAATTTTAAACTTTCATTAAAAAACTTAAAAAGTAAATTACATTATTCTCTCATATCTAGTATTTATGTCAACGTTTAAAAATGTCAAATAAAATCAATAGACAGCACTCAAAGCTGTGTTTTGAAGTTGGGGTCCTTTGATTTTCATGAATATCAAAAGAAATTTCTGACAGGTATCTACTTCACAGCTTTCGTAAACATCGAGCGCAGATTTGTTCAAAGTCGAGATTAAAATATGATACGTATATTTATACAGATTGTGTGAAAATATCTTTGTTGAAAAACATTGAAAAACATTGCGCTCTATGTTTTCTACTTAAAAGTATCATGATTTTGAATCTGTTTTGTGAGTACATTTACATAAGATTAACCTCTTGCTGACGTACTAAGAATAGATAATATGTCTCATGATTCCATACCGTCACAGGTGAATACCTCCCAAAAGCGTGTTTTCTCTAGGAAGCGACACATGTAGCTTGTATTTGAAAAGTGCAGTCACTCACCAGCTTTTTTTTTTTATTTTTTCTAAATTCAAAACAAGGTTCTCTATAGACTTTGAAGAATATCACTCATGTTAATCTTCAAATGATGGCATAGACATATATTAATTCTCATACATGCAATCGCAATTTTCCTTGGCATTAATTGCGAACAACACAATCAATATACAAATAGATGTATGTAAATACACATTTAACCAATTTCTTACGAAAAAGAAACAAACAAGCAAAAATACCATAGACGTTACAAATTCTTCACATTTAATCAGTCTATAGAAACAAATGCACTGTACTGACCACTTCAATATTCAAAGCAACCGTACACTTTTGTCATGTTTTGGGGTGCATATAAACTCGGACAAACTTCGAATGTATTAATGCAATGAAGTAGATGAATATTGAGCTTGAATTTCATTTACCAATCTTATGATATTTTTCATTGAGAATCCTTATGAAGTATAATACATTGTAATTATGTTTCTATTATTCAACAACTGTTTTTGAAGTGATTATACACATGTATATTATTAATGCGATTTTTACACGCCATGTACTTTAAACAATAATCTTAAAGTAAATCGGAATATTCATTGCGGAATTTAGAGCAAAATTAAGAAATATTCAAATAGATATACATGTCAAACATGTAGTATCAGGAGGAGGGGCGACCCCTTCTTTTCAGAGATAAATCTTTAGCCCCCCTCCCTCCTCCCCCCCCCCCCCAAAAAAAACAACTTTCTTACGCCTTTAGCCTAGTACGATATGAATAAACACACATTGAAATTGTTTTATTTTTCAAATAAAAATGAGTAAAAGTTTGACTCCCACTCCTACATAATCGATTTTTTTTAAAGTTTGGAAGAGTTTACTCTTTTTCTTTTGCTTTACCAAACTTCTGTTCAGATCTATTGTTTATTTTTTCTCAGCTCCCTCTTTACAAAGGAAAGGAAGTATATTAAATTTCTGTTCGTATTTACCGTAATTTATTATGCTATCTCTTGTACTTTTTAAATTGTCATATAGAAGAAAATTAATAACGTGGTTAATATATTTGATAAATGCATTTATAGATTTAAACAAAAAGTGATTAGGGGATTTTCAGACCAAATATACCTCAAGAGCAGAAAGAAGACCCCTCACCCACGCCAAATTAAGAATACGAATAGTGCAAAATAAAATTCAAGCTTATTGAATATTCTATAAACCGTACATTGTTTATTGTTTCTTATCTCACGCTACAGCTCACCATGTCTTCCTTTATATAGTACCTAATTTAAATGTCTCCGCCCATGTGTATCTAATAAAGAAACCATACTCTGTTCGAAAGGAAATGTTCAGGAATTTGTATGTGCGGTAGGTGTTGAAAATTGGCTTTTATTTCTTGATACTCAAAGTCATTAATAATGATTGTACAAAATTTTAATCAGAGATTATACACCATGAAAATAAAAATTATACCATATCGGGTAATCCTCAAGTATATTCTGTAAAATGGGGGCGAAAAAAGAGTCCAAGCTATTATACTTAAGTGGAAAACTCCTGCTTTTCTAGCATTTTGTCATCAATTTAACAGAACAGAACAAACATGGGTACATAGGCTATTTCTGAAAGTACATTAGCTTTATCATAACCATCTTCGAGTTCTGATATTTTGGTTATCTGTCTTTCCGAGTGACCGTCGCAAGTCACATAGTCCCGAATTTCCTCGATCACATGGACAACTTTGCTTACAAATACAGCGCAAAACTGAACATGCTGAAGCATGGGTGTGTTTCTAGGACTAAGTGCAGCATAATAATGTTTAAATGAAATGTCTATTTTTGAAACCAAAACGATGTTTTTTGTCCAAACTACATGACAATATACTCTGCATTGATAGTTAGAACTCATTTTTGTAAAAATAATAAACTGGTTACCTGAACCAGTTTATGAATGCATTTGGCTCGAACTTAGAAAACAGTCATACAGTTTCACTTTCATTTGCAAGTGTGTTTGTTTGGGTTTTTTTCTGCCATTAACTTTCATAAACTTTTATTTTTATGCCTCCCTTCGAAGAAGGGAGGGCATATTGCTTTGCTGCTGTCTGTCGGACTATTTAGTTTCTGTTCATTTTCTTCACAACCGTTGCACATACTGAAATGAAATTTGGTATACAGGTTTATCAGGTAAATATCTAGGTCTAGTTTTGTTTTGGGTACGATCGCACCATTTTTGTCAGAGTTATGCCCCTTGGACTTACAAAAAATTCCAATTACTTGCAGTTTTCTTTCATTTTTTTGCAGAGGTTGCACATTTTGAAATGAAATTTGGTATACAGATTTATCAAATAAATATCTAGGTCAAGTTCTGTTTTGGGTAGAATCACACCATTTTCGACAGAGTTATGCCCTTTTGGACTTGGAAAAATTCCAATTTCGGGGGTGGGGGCATAAGTGTATTGCAAACATCTCTTGTTTAATTAAAAACAATCCTGCAAATACCACATTATTTACGTTAATTGTCAAAAATCGAGACTTGAGCCCATTGCAGAGGTGTCTGAGCGAGGTATGAACAACAATTCTGCCTGGGAGATTTTCCAAATATATGTACTTTAATTAGCATGTCTTTTTATGTCGAGTTAGTCAAGAGTCATCTCCTTCAAATTAACTGTTGCCTCTCAAGTAAATATTTCTGAGTCAATCATAAATGATTTCCTTTTTGTTAGCTCTTCTGAGCCAAACGCTGAAAGAGCTAATGCTATGGCCATTTGTGCGGTGTGCGTTAACTTTTTAGAATATGGGCCATAACTCAAGAACCTCTTGGCCAATCAGTGTCAAATTTGTAACGGGGTATCCATGGCCCAAGGGCTACCCTTCATACTAAAGGGTTGGGACCCTTTAACAAGGGGAGATAATCAGGAAAACAAAACCAAAAGTACTGGTTGCCAAAAAATCTTCTTCTCCACAACCACCAGGCAGATTTTCACCAAACTTACATACAAGGATCAGGATATTTTGAAGAACAAAAATTGTTCAAAAATTGTTCAAGGCATGACCCTGGGGCAAAGGGCGTGGTTTCAAGTATCTGCAGATCTGTAGCTCTCCGAAAAAAAAAATATTGATAGACTGGACAGCTACAGTGCCACCCATTGAAAAAACTGTATATTTATTACGCACAAAAAGGTGTGCTCGATTCTTGATTAATTCTTCCAAATTCTTACCTCAATTGCAAAAAATGAAAAATTTATGTATTTGACATCCGAACGAAGCATATTGGACCGAATTATCTTTGAAACCAAAATGGCAGTATAAATAAGCGAAATGTATCTTGAGTTTTCAGGGATCACTTTTTGACGTTTTATGGCTATATTTTCATATCTCGGGGACATGCTGACGTAGAATTGTAAAACTTTGTCAGTTGGGGCATCTTTGGTTTTCGGAGAATGTCAACCAAAAAGTAGGTTATGTCGACCTACTTTTGAATATCCCAGGTACTTATTTGCTTAGAATCGCCAAACTTTGGCAGTTGATGTATCTTGGGTTTTCAAAGAATGTAGACAAACAAGTAGGTCACGGTGACCTACTTTTAAATATCTCAAATACTTATTGGCTTAGAATCTTCAATCTTTGTCTATTAATGCATCTTGAGTCCTCAGAAAACTTCAATCTCAAAGTAAGTCACTGTGACGTTCTTATGGTTTTTTTATAGCTTTATTATTAAAAATATCTTCAGTCCTAATTGGCTAAGAATCATCAAATTATGTCAGTTGATGCAACTTGGGTCTTAGGATACTCTGGGTTAGAGACTTGAAATAGAAGTGATAGATTGTACAATTTATCACAAGAGCGATTCAAGGCCCTTGGGCCTATTGTTTTATTTCAACTTTAATGTCATTAACAATCGAATATTCATTAAAAGTAATTAAGAATATTTGATATAGTTATTTTAAGTAGTCTGTACATTTCCTTAGTTGGTGAACACTGAAACATATGCAAACTGTTAAATGAAGAAATTTTAATTCTTAAGTTGTGCTTATTAAAATTTTCCGTTTGGTAAAACTATTGGTCATTTACAGTATATTTACCACAAAGTACAAATTAATTATAACATGTTAAATTTCTGTTGCAGGTGTATTTCCCCCGACAGGCGTCGGCAGGCATATTTTAGTATTACCCATATACATTTGAAAGTACTTAAGTATTTTCAAAGGAACATTGATTGTGTATTTTTCATTATTATTTTAAGTTTTGAAAATATTTCCAACTGCATTGTCTGTATGTAGATTGAAAATTTTTATTCTTGTTTCAAAAGAAAAAAATAAGGAGCAAACATAGGTCTTTCATAAACTTGGAGAATGAAATAAATCTTGGAGAGATAGAATGTAAACAAAGAGATGTATGCTCTTTGTAATTTTGGAGAGTGAAATGAATCTTGGAGAAGTAGAACTTTGACAAGCTATTTCGTAAACTTGGAGAAAAATGAAAATCAGAGAGATAGAATGTTGACGAACTCTTTCATAAACTTGGAGAATGAAATCTTGAAGAGAGAGAATATTGACAAAGAGAAAAACATACTTATATGAACAGGAAGACGGGGAGAATATATGCACACAATGAAAAGTTTCAACAAACTTGATAATTCAAAATCTAGGAGACACACATTACTTGCTTAAAAACAGGAATTTAAAGAACAGTTCCCTGGTTCATTTTTTGGTGTAAGCATAAAAGAATAAAGATATTTTACCATATCTGTAATGGGAATGAAATAATAACCTAATTCATTTATATATATATTTTAATAAGACCAAAAAATGGGATTTAAAGTTGTATGTAATGCTGACTATCATCAAGGGGATGGATTTATATTTGGTGATATATCTAGAGGGAGACAGTGTGTTGCAAATTGTGTTGTATTTCTACTGATTGCATTGGAGGAAAATTTCGCTTTCCATAGTTGGCGAAAGGACATTTTGCACAAAATTTTACAAGTCGGCGATAATCTATACAGAAAGATAAGGGAGACTGATATAGCCGGATCAGATTTTTTGCATCCTTTATCAATTCCATGTCATATGAAATTTGATGTTATTGTACATTTTCAATTGAAATCAACATTAAGTGGATCTATTTCACAAAATTTTAGAGGCAATTGGCCATTGTTGTCATTAGAGATGGCATTTGCAACTATTTGTGAAGAAAATGCTTCCAAGCTGATGATATTTATTTGTCTTGGTACAGCAGTTGGAATTGTATTCCAAGATTCAAAGTATTATTTCTTTGATCCCCATGCTCGAGACTGCAGTGGTTTTCCCTCAGAGTCAGGAAAATGTATTCTTAGTGTCTTAGACAACTTATCCGAGGTTTGTATTTATCTGCGGACATATGCAGCCTCTATGACGTCTTTGTCGCCTGAAGAAATTCAGTATGATTTACACCATATTGTCTTAGTCAAACCAAAGACAATCTACTGCAGAAAGCATACTGCAAGAAATATATTATCAATTCCTTATTTGGTGAACTGTGAAAATGCATTTAATGTCAACAGTAAAAAGCGAAAAAGAATGATGTCCGTTGATAGAAATATACACATATCCAAAGGCAAAAATCTTAAATTTGATGTCTCATCAGAAACCTCTGATAAAATTAATCTGGCAACAAAATGCTCTATTCATTCAAATGCTGAGACTGAAGAAATCAGCACACATACTGATTCAACAAATTTACAAACATATTGTTAGAATGAGAATACTCCATCTTCTGCACCTTTTGTCACAGACATTGGTTTTTTCAAATTTACATAGATGTTGTGAGAGGCAACCTACTTTATCACTACCAGAGATGCAAGAAAATTCTCAAGGGTCAGTTTCCTTAACTGGAAACGACCAACAAACACAAACAACACAATCTCTACATGATATGAACAAGATTTACACCACATTTCAATCAAAAATTGCGGATGGCC
>NW_026933608.1:0-5874 GCF_032062105.1 Saccostrea cuccullata | reverse complement strand
TTTCAACCAAACAGGATGGGATTAAGAACATAGACATACATAATGGACTCCTACAAGAAGGTATGGTCATCATGCACGTGCGTGCACGTGCAAATGAGTAAAATAGTGTAGACAAGATGATATCGTCATAACGCTCATGCAATCACATGCGCACGCCTGCATTGCTTAAATTTGAAATACTTGGTATACTTTTGGGAAAACGTTGTTTACGTCTTAAATGCATAGATTTTGCCTTCTTTAATGAAACTTACAGGGAATATGGCACGAGAAAGGAGTTGGGAGCGTTTGGGGAACATCTGTAACGGTTCCCGTTACAATTAGCACTAGTTATGTTCCCCAAACGAAGTTGGGGAACATATTGTTTTTACTCTGTTTCTTATTATTATTATTTTTCTTCTTCCTGGGCACTTTTTTGTCCACGAATGATCTCGTAAACTACACATCCAACTAAGGTGAAATGTTTTTAGGGTCAGTAGACATGTTATGTAGATTTGCGGAACGAAGGTCATTTAGCGCGCACGTGCTTGCAAGAGCGCGCACGTGCAACACGAGAATGACCACTATAATGTATATTGCCGTAACTTTTCTATTTTTTGATGAAATGTTTTGAAACTCATAATGTAAGGATGTATTAGTAGTATAAACAAGATGGCGTGGTCAATATGGCAAGATCTCACGCGCATGCACATGCGCTACGCTCTGATTGGCTGAAACTAAAGTCTCAATATCTTTCTTGTTTTTTGACGAAATCCTTTGAAATTTTGAACATAGCCATGCATTAGGATATCCTACAAAATGATATAGAGGAATTATCATGAAATCACGTGCATGCACGTGCACTGCAATCTGATTGGCTGAAATTTTAAATAGCTATAACTCCCTTTGTTTTCAACCAAACAGGATGGGATTTGGAACATAGATATATGTAATGGACTTCTCCATGAAGGTATGGTCAAAATGCACATGCATACACGTGCGTGTACGAATGCTGCAATCTGATTGGCTGAAACTTTAAACAGCTATAACTCACTTGGTTTTCAACCAAACAGGTTGGGATTTGTAACATAGATATATATAATAGACTTCTACAAGAAAGTATGGTCACCCTGCACATACATACACGTGCGTGTACGTGCGCTGCAATCTCATTGGCTGAAACTTTAAACAGCTAGAACTCCCTTGGTTTTCAACCAAACGGGATGGGATTTAGAACATAGATAGATGTAATGGACTTCTACATAAAGGTATGGTCACCATGCTCATGTATGCACGTGCGTGCACGTGAAATGGGTAAAATCAAAAATACACTTGAATGAGCATTTTTTATACGTTTGGATTAAATACTTTAATATTTAGCATATTAAAATATATAGATTTTGTAGAGAATATGATATGGTCATTACGCAAATGCATTAACATGCGCAAGTGTGCAATGATAAAATTTGAATGAACATGATACACTTCTAGGTAAACGTTGTTAAAGTCTCAGATGCATAAAGTTTGTCTTATTTAATTACGCTTACAGGGAATATGACTATAAAAGGGAGTTGGGGAGCGTTTGGGGAACATCTGTAACGGTCCCCGTTACAATTAGCACTAGTTATTATTATTTTTCTTCTTCCTGGGAAAATTTTGTCCACGAGTGATCTTGTAAACTACACATCCGACTAAGGTAAAATGTTTTTAGGGTCAGTAGACATGTTATGTAGATTTGCCGAACGAAGGTCATTTTGCGCGCACGTGCTTGCAAGAGCGCGCACGTGCAACACATGAAATGACCGATTTAATTGATATAGGCGTAACTTTTTACCTTTTTGATGAAATGCTTTGAAACTCATAATATAAGGATATAGTAGTAGCATAAACAATATGAAATGGTCAAAATGGCAAGATCTCACGCGCATGCACGTGCGCTTCGCTCTGATTGGCTGAAACTGAAGTCTCCATATCTTTCTTGTTTTTTGATGAAATCCTTTGAAATTTTGAACATAGCCATGCATTAGGATGTCCTGCAACATGATATATAGCAATTATCAAGAAAACACGTGCATGCACGTGCGCTGCAATCTGATTGGCTGATACTTTAAATAGCTATAACTCCCTTGGTTTTCAAACAAACAGGATGGGATTTGGAACATAGATAGATATAATGGACTACTACAAGAAGGTATGATCACCATGCATATCCATACACGTGCGTGAACGTACGCTGCAATTGATTGGCTGAAACTTTAATCAGCTATCCCCCTTGGTTTTCAACCAAACGGAGTGATATTTAGAACATAGATAGATGTAATGGACTTTACAAGAAGGTATTTCACCATGCTCAGTAGCACGTGCGTCACTGAAATAAGAAAAACCAAAAATACACTTGAATACATTTTTTGATCTTTTGGATTAAATACTTTAAAGTTTAGTATATTAAAGTATATGATTGTGTAGACAAGATGATATGGTCATTACGCACATGCTAGGGTGAATGCTAAAATTTGAATGAACTTGATACCCTTCTGGGTAAACTTTAAAGTTCAAATGCATAAATTTTGTTTTATTTAATGAAGCTAACGGGAATATGGGCCCAAAAAAGGGAGATGGGGATTTTGGGGAACTGTAACGGTCCCCTTACAATTAGA
Source organism: Saccostrea cuccullata (assembly GCF_032062105.1). Lineage (NCBI taxonomy): Eukaryota > Metazoa > Mollusca > Bivalvia > Ostreida > Ostreidae > Saccostrea > Saccostrea cuccullata. The sequence continues at coordinate 3,241 of NW_026933608.1, read as the reverse complement.
CAGTTATTTTCCCCCAAACAATTTGGGGAACATTTTTTTTTTATCTTTTTCTTTTTTATTATTATTATTAAGGTCTTCCTTTTCAGACGGAAGACCTTATAGTGATTTATGTTTCTTTTTATTATTATTATTATTATTATTTTATTTTCCCTTTTTTTTTTTGACGATTTCAGAGATACTACGGTTTTGTAAAATTTTCGGGGATATAGAGAGTATAAATATCTTTCAAAAGCAGTTTTTTTTTTTCAGAATTCACTTCCTTCGTCAAATATTCCATTTCCGTTTTTACAAAAGAGATATGTCCGGACTTTTTAGGAACGGTAACGATTAAGAACAAAACTTTCAGGAATAATAGATCATTACAAGTAAATTTGTGCAATATTTTAATGTCCCCCTTACTTCCGGTGCCCAAAGGGGAAAAAAAACGAAAATATCAACTTTTTCTTTTTTTAAACTTTTTGGCATCAATTAAGCATCTTATTTGTAGTTTGAAAAATGTGTCCATGGAAAGAAAAAGACAACTTCCGGTTTTAAGAGAAAAACTACAATTTTGAGTATTTTTCTTTCCAATAAAAATTTTTTTATTAAAATTTTAAGGGTTTTTGGAAAGTTTTAATGCAAAAGTCTAAAATAACGTCAAATATCTTAGTAGAAATTATTCCCGGGGCGTACTTTCCCGTCCTCAAAATAAGAAATTATCATAGCTAGATCTCGTAAACGGTAAGAGATTAAGACCCAAACTTATATGAGTAATATCTCTTGATTAGTAGGCAAATCCATCTGGGTTAAATCGTCCGCCGTCACTTCCGGGGTCACAGGAAGTGATCAAAGAAATAAAATTTCAACTTTTCTCTTTTGAAACTTTTTGCATCACTTATACCATCTTTTTTGTAGTTACGAACTATATCAGTAACCGGAAACAAAAACGACAACTTCCGGTAATAAGAAGAAAAACTGCATATTTTAGTATTTTTTTTTCCCCATAATTTTCTTATGATAAAGTATTTGTAATGTTTTTCGGATATGTTATTGACTGCAACTGTTTAAAAAGTAAGAATTTTCAAACCACTTCCGGTCGCGTGATTTTCTGTCCTCAAAATGAGAAGTTATCATAGCTAGATCTCGTAACTAAGGATTAAGACACCAAACATAATAAAATTGAAAATTTAAAGGGGCAAAAACAGTTGGATAGTCGCCCCGCCGTCACTTCCGGTGTTACAGGAAGTATAAAGAAATGAAAAATTCAACTTTTCTTTATGAATCCTTTTTTTGCATCACATCATAGCATCTTCTTTGTATTTAAAATTACATCCCCCGGAAAAAAAAAAGTAACCTGGTTATAAAAAACTGTATATTTTACTTTTTTCTTTTATAAATATTTTTTTATACACAAAGCATTTGTAATGATTTTTGGATATTAATATAACTGCAAATGTCTACAGTAACGTGAAATATCTTTATAAATTCACTTCCGGGTACGTGACTTCCTGTCCTCAAAATGGAAGTTATCACGCTAGTTTAAAAACGGTAAGAGATTAGATACCAAACTTATAAAAATTTAGTTTGATATGTAGACAAATTCACTAGAAAAAAGATGTTCTGTCACTTCCGGTTGTCAAGGAAGTATCGAAGAAATGAAATTTTAGTCTTTTCTTTTTAAAATTTTTTTTTGCCTCACCTTATAGCAACTTATTTGTAGTTTCAAAATATTTTAGTTCCCCCAAAAAAAAGACGACAACCTCCGGTTAAAAAGAGAAAAACTACATAATTTGAGTATTTTTCTCTCCCATTTGCACTTTTTATAGATAAAGTATGTATTATGATTTTTGGATATGTTAGTTAGACTGCATATTTTACAGAAATTTCAAATATCTTTGTAAAATTCACTTCCGGTCAGTAATTTCTTGTCCTCAAAATGAGAAGTTATCATAGCTGATGTTGTAAACTGTAAGAGATTAAGACACCAAACTTACAGGAGTGGTAGATCTTGATGAGAAGGCAAATACACGTGGGATAAGATCATCCGCCGTCACTTCCGGTTTCAAAGGAAGTGCTAAATTTAACCAAAATTTCAACTTTTCTTTTTTAAAATCTTTTTTAATTCTTTATAGCATCTTATTTGTAGTTTTTAAATATCCCAGCCCCACTGGAAAGAAAAAGGGCAACTTCCGGTTATGAGAGAAAAATTGTATAAATTGAGTATCATTATCCCTAAATATCTATTATAAAAAAGTATTTAAAATGATTTAGGTCTTGTATTCAATGCAAATGTCTAGAGTAACCTAAAGTGTTTTTCTTTAAATTTACTTCCTATGATTTCTTGTCCTCAAAATAAATTCATGAAAATTACAATTCTTAAACTGTAACAATCAAGACACTTAACCTCTATGAATAATAAACCATAAGATTTTGGGAATATATTTAGGGTCAAATGCGTCCGCCGTCACTTCCGGTCTCACAGGAATGATAAAAAATTAAAAAAGATTTTTATGTTATTAAGACTATAATTGTCTAATTTAAAGTCGAGAATCTTGGTAATTCTTCCCCCCCTGTTAGTTTTCCAACCTTTGTAAAAATTATATGCCTGTTTTTTCATAAAAAAAATCATTCATACAATTAATAGAGTAGAACGGAAGACCTTCTTTGTTGCTGTAGAAAAAATTTAGTTATTATGTTCCCAAACGAAGTTGGGGAACATATTTTTTTTACTCTGTTTCTTATTATTATTATTATTAATTATTATTATTATTATTATTCTTTTTTTTTCTTTTTTCTTCCCGGTATTTTTTTGGGAAATGTTCTAGAAACTGTTCACCCAAAATAAGTTAAAACATTTTTAGGGTTAGTAGGGAGTTGTGTAGATGTGCCGAACGAAGGTCATTTTGCCGCATTCGCATGCACGGCGGGCGCGTGCAATGAGTAAACTGATGATATATTTAATATGGTTGTAACTTTTTTTTTTTTGATAAAATGTTTTGAAACTATTATTAAAGATACATAAGTTGTGTACATAAAAGACATGGTCAAATTTGCATGAACTCCCCGCATGCACGTCCCTTTTTTCTATTGGCTGAAACAGAAATCTTAATATCTTTTTTTTTTTATGGTGAAATGCTTTGAAACTTATAACATAGACATGTATTAGGGTTACTCAATATGATATATAAAATTTTTCATGAAAACACCGCATGCACGTGCGCTGCAAACTGATTGGCTGAAATTTAAAGACTATAACTCCGTT
>NW_026933607.1:0-5891 GCF_032062105.1 Saccostrea cuccullata | reverse complement strand
ATATGTTGAACAGGTTAACCACTAATGGCATCACAGTGAGGTGACGATATGATTTTATGTTAGGGACATGTTCATATACATGTTTTAGAAAAGCCCCCCTCCCTCAAATAAGCTATAGTTTTCTTCAAACATTTCTAAATTTAATTATGTATTAGGCCTATGTGATTTTTAAACTTTTTTCAAATTTTAAAAGTATCAAAAGACATAAAAGACCTAAGCTTGTAGCATCAGCAATTAAAGAGATATCCGTTATGATTAAATAAGAAAAGCAATCCTCCAGAAATAAACCTGAATGTTGTTTGAAATAATTGAAATAATTGTTTTTTTTAAACCAATATCTTAAGATCTATTTTTTCATTATTGAGGAATGTTTTGTATGACCTTAATATGATATATTCTTACGGGAGAATGGAAACTTACCTTTTCACATATGTTACAGTTAACCTCTGTTTAAAAAAATTAAATTTAAGTATATAATTATTTTTTTTACATCAATTAATATTTTGTGCTCTTTTTCGTTTCAAAGGGGAGTTCCTATACTGAAAATGATGACCTCAACAATATTGAATTTCAATTATCTTGTCGTGCATTGGTAAGTAAAGTTGGTTTGCAAATCTGACCAAATTAATTTATTGTATGCATTGCACATATTTTAGAGAGTCTTAGATTTGAGATCGGTTAACTGTAGTAGATGATATTTAAAGAAAGAAAGAAATAGATCAATTATGAATTTCATAGCTCATAAGTTTTTCCTGAGACAAGTAGTGGAATACAAAAAAAAAGTGCTGCCTATGAAATTAAATCTACTTCTCTCTGAATGCAGAATGTTAAAATTTAAAAGGAACAGCATTAACTGTTTGTTGTATAATATCAAAAAGTGTGCTTTTTTGTTATTGTCATAAGATAATAACATTACAAATTGCAAGCTTTAGGTTTAAAAATTTAAAAGAAAATTTAAAGGTAAAACTTGTTAAACTAATTTTTGTACTCTTCATTTCAGAAATACCCAACGCAAACAAAGTTTTTCGTAATGCAGTTGGAGATTCGAGATATAAATGATAATGCACCTATTTTTACAAATGCCTCTTATTCTGCTTCAATCCTAGAGGTTAGTCAACTTTATTTTAATAGAAATTAAAATACGATACCGAAGGAAAACCAACTAAAAATGTGTGAAAGTTGTGTAGAGATAAATTTACAAAAAAGTCTTGACCTGTGGAACATGGTGGATTCCGGTGCGTATGACAAGGGAATTTATGAAAATATAGGCATTGACGGTTCTGTCGCCATGCGATAGGTTAGAGATATGACAAGCACGACTCAGAGCAAAGAACAAGATTTTCAAAGTATTGATGCTTATTCACAGAGCCTGACAAACTAACCAAATCGAGCTTAGGTATCATGAATAGTACAATTTTAAAACACCCTTACTCACAATAGTAATGCATCAAGTTTGCTTCTATATATCCAGGATAAGAGAAGATTTTCAAAGAATTAAAGAAATGCAATTTTACTATGTAATCAATCTAGCCTCACCGTTATTCGAACGAAAACAGAAATATGCCGTTCACCTGAGTTAATCGAGTTGTACACAAAAGTAGGACGTTCGACGTTATTTTTGAATGGTAAAAAATGGTACTTGACCTTTGTGCGTAGAAATGTACGGATTTCTCGTTTATATATAGAAGCTAAGATCCTAAAGGCCCTTTCACAATTGGCGCACGAGCACTTTACAACACTGCGATGGGAAAATTTTAGCTTCGCACGAGCTATCGCATACGTTGCACGATGTCTCGCATTCATTGCATGTGTTTTAGTGGTCGCATCAGGTCGCCTCAAAATAGTCAACATGCACACTATTCAGACGCGACCAAATGCGATCCAAATTATCGCAATTCAACGCACGAATATTAGTACGAACGTTTTACAACGTTTTATGTACTCATAAGACTGATGCACGATTTTTTAAAGATCGTAGATTTAATCGCAGCTGTCTTTGTGTGTGTTTTGCGACCATGAGACTGTTGCTGGACATTGCTCATGTAATCTTGCAACGTTTTACTACCATTGCTTGATTTATTACCTTCAATTGCAATGCTTTGCAACAGGTATATATTATACCGTGTATAATTAAAAGCATCTTAACTATGTCAACTGAAGAGCGTAGGAACGGGTGGTATGTATACCCGGCCCTCAGACTCGCACGAACATTCGTACTATGGAATGCATGAGCGCACGAGCAGTCGTACTGACGCACGTTCAATCGTCCAATTACCTGATCAGTCGTGCAATCCTATAGCATTATCTTACAACACTCGCTTTCATTCTACAACAGTCGCATCTAGATGCAAGATATATCGCAAGATTTATGCACAACAGTCGCTTTAGACGTGCGAATTTCGTTCGAATACTTCTTTAATATGCGATTATTTTGGCAACAGTTTACGATCATAGACAAAATATTCGGTCGCATGAATATTTTGTCGCTTCTGCTCGTGCGCCAATTGTGAAAGGGCCTTAAGATAAACCAATAGATACGGAATTGTGTACTTGCTCTGCTGACAATTGATTTAATTAATTAAATTTTTCAAAATATATTTCAAAATATTAAAATAAGTAAGTAAATCAAGTTGACTTGAAAACAGATAGTGAACTTATTTTTTAATATATAAATTAACAGTCAGCACCAATGGGAACAATAGTGTATTCTGGGGTAATAGCTACAGATTGGATGCAGGAATCAACAAAGAAATCGAGTATACCATAGCTCAAGGAAATGAAAGCTTAGTAAGTACTCTTTTTTATTACATTTTCTCTGGTGAATGGCTGTAATATATTTCTTGAGTACGTGATAAATTATGGATGTATATTTCTCAGTGAATTTTAAGTATGAAATGTGATATTTTTTACTGTGAAAATTAAAAGATTCCCTTAAGTCTCTCCGTTTCAAGAAGTGAAAAACCTATGCATCCAGACAGCATAATTATAATTCTTTGATTTCAAATAATTTAATTTTTTCCTGACAAGTTTCCAGTTCCATTCATGAAACTAGTTCTATACAAGTTTCAAACCATCAAGCCCCGTCATGTATTTTAAATAAGTTTTAATTTTCGGTTATTTAACAAAAATCTTTTTCAACTTCTTTGAAATGACTACATTAAAGTAAATCGAATTTGGTATATATGTCATTGATAAGTTAAGAAAAATATGGCAAAACGAACGGTATTCAAGCTCAAAAGTCCATCAAAACAGTACAAATCAGGAGCAAGGCAAACAAGAGGTTCTTAAACATCAGGGGTGGGATCAGATGCCATGCAGAAATAAGTGCCACCGGTCACACCCACCATTAAGTCTACCATACTTTGTATTCCACATAACATCGTACGAATATCAATCTTTTAAACTATATTTGTGTACTTAAATGACTTGCAGGCAAATAATAGCTTGATTACATTGAACAAGTAATTATTCTATCTAATGCATATCGAACATGTTCTTTATCGCTCAAAATCACTTTACTTACTCAAAAACATTTAACAGATAAACTGTTTTAATGACTGAGATAAGCAGTGACCAGATATCAAAAGGAATTCATACAATTTTAGCACGGATTTAATTATCAAAATTTGTTCAATGATTTTTATCCCTATTTTAAATTTCACAAAGCTTATATAACCTGAAAATACATATAAAAAGTAATTCCTTAGCGTAAAAGACAATAAGGCGACTTCAGAAAAGTTAATGAAATAATTATAGTTGTGTGAATATCTGTTTCATACTTTCTTTTATAAACACTATGAAATAAAAAAAAAAGTTTTCACGCTAATTACGAAAGATTTCTAAATTCTGAAAGGACGTCAATCAGTGATTGATGCAAGGGTGAATTAAAGATGATTATTGATGACACAAGTGAAGTTACTATAAATTTATGAACGAGGATTTTTTGTCTAACAATTATTTGTACAATTTTAAATAAACAAGGTTTCTAATGTTGTAGCAGTCGCTCTTCGTCATTAATAACTGCGTAACGTTAGGTTGGTTCCCTGTGAAATAATCTTTTTTTTTCCGTTGGTCTTTATTGCATATTATTTGATCCTATACACTCTGATTATGTGCTCCCTGGACTTTGGAATACTTTTCGAAGAAAAGAATGGTATGTCGAACTGCTGAACATTGTTTTCTTTTTCGCAAAGGGACTACTCTTTTGTGTGATATGTTCGAACATTTACTCCATAATATAAAAACTTGACAAAGAAATAACTTACAAACATTGATATCCCTGGTTTATCGAACCGGTTTGGATCAATCAAAACTATATAATTTCATCCCTACTTACCTGTAATTATTTATGTGTTTTTTTTTTGGTATGTACTATATATGTTTTATATTGAATAAATGTAATTTGTTTTATCTAAAGTTGTTAAACGATATATGCTTTTCTGAATAATTGGCATTTTTTGTTAAAGTAGATTTATTTTTCATTTGATTTTAGCCAATGCAGTACTTTGATATTGAAAAGAAATCCGGGAAAGTTTTTTTGAAACAAGGATTATGCGCGACAACAAGTTCTCAATTCCAGGTAAAATAGAATGCAGTCGAAATTAAGAACGATTTTTTTTTCAATATTGCCATCAGTACGGTCTCTTTCATGTTTTCTTTGGGTTATTTTATTTTGATTGGGCGACGTTCTCCTTATATAATCCTTTAAAATGAAACCCTTATTGAGAGATACATTTATATGGCATAAAATTTGTTTCGATTTAACTTTAATATAAAAATATTGTCAATCAACTGATTATGCACAAGTAATAGTAAAAACGAATGTTTACTTTGCTTTACTTTCTTTAATTGCACAGTTTAGTGTGATTGCGAAAGATAACGGTTCCCCTCCATTAACTGGAGAAAGTATGGTGACTATTCAAATAATCAGGAATTCCCAACCTCCAGTGTTCCTAAACACACCCTATAGATCCGCCATAACCAGAGCTGTCCAGGACAACTCGGCCTTACCCGGAGTCAGTGTAGCAACCACGGACGCTGATACAGTGGTAATATGATAATAGTGTATGACAGCATAAAGGGATGCAAAAAACGTGTGTCTTAAAATTCTTTGTTTAAAAAAAGTTAATTAGTCATATTTTATGGAGCCAAACATGTTGTTGAAACAAACTCGAAAGTTAACTGGTGCATTAAGACGATCTTAATCAGATTCTTTGGTTGTCCTCCCCGATCGACTGGAACGACTTTAAACTCTATTTAACCACCAGGAAGAAATCATTTTTTAAGGATTCTGAAAATAAGATTCTTAAAATATAGCAATGTTGTTGAAAATTTCTGGAAAAAAGGGGGGGGGGGGTGTCGGCTACATGTGCCTACCAACCCATTTTTTTAAATCCTGAGTTGGGAGATGGCACAAAAACATTTTAGTCAGAAATTTTTATTGGCTATGCGTTGATAATTATTCCTTGTGCAGAGCCCCTTCAATGTTGTCTCAGTGACGGTGATTGGAGATGATTCCGCAGTGAGTCTATTCAGACTGGATGGATCCAACATTCGAGTTCAGAATGCAGCCAATTTGGCAGCAGACACTGCCAATACTTACAAGGTAAGAACTCAAAACCTATATTTCATAAGACTTACGTCTACTTTCTATTCAAAATTCCAGAAAATGTAAAAAAAAAAAAAATCTTCAGACTTTTATATCCACTTGTGGCCGTTCATTGAAAGTAACCCACGGATGATTCACGTCGATTCTCTCTATCAACACATAATTTTTAGGGATTTGTGGTTTGTGACGATGGTGGCATTGTACATTTCGACTGTCAACTCTTACTTTATTTTGAATGTCTATAAAGTGGGCCTTGATTGGTCACCTTAGTCACTGAGGTAAC
>NW_026933606.1:0-5930 GCF_032062105.1 Saccostrea cuccullata | reverse complement strand
GGGGGGGTCAAAGTGTCTTTAATTAATACATTTTGTATTTTCAGTTTTTTTTTGGGGTTTAAAGACAGTAACTATCTTAGTAATGTATAATTCGAAAAGATTGAACAGTTAATGTATCAATTATGGTGTAGTACAAGATAATGGTAAATCCAAGCACAGGGAATAAAACAAGTTTCAATCATGGTCAAGGCTTAATATCTAAGCGCACAGTAGTCAGCTAGTAAGGTCAATTTAAAAAAGTAGCCAAGTCTATAATTAATCAAAATTATTTGATGAATATCAAATAGTACAAATTAATTTAGGTTGGCTTAGGTGTTATTATGAAATATGTTTGGTACAAGTTAACCACCATGCATTTCGGTCTCAAACATCGAACGAGCTATCCATCCCTTGTTAACCGGAACTTTCTAGAATCTTCTGGAACATTCAAGCAGCGTGGTCAGATCAATACCCTCCCACCCTCCCTTATAAATTAAAAAATAATAATAAAAAAAAAAAAATAAAATAAAATAAAAAGTAAGGATAATTTGATAATATCGATAACATGTTTTGCTGCTGTTTTTTATTTCTCTATTTGCAGATTCCATTGCCATGGTAGTCCCAGCAGACATCTTGCTTGAGTTGGAAATGTGTTAAAAAACAATTAGCAGATGCAACCAGCAATCAAAGTGACAATTGGGTTAAGCATAATTATGTCGCATTATATTAGGGGGGGGGGTCCGGGACTGGGGAGTGCGTTGCGGTAGCTGATCACTAATTCTGCTCCAAAACCTGTTGTCTCCTCCCACCTGCTACTAAAGCAGGGGGCATGTGTTATGTTTACTATCAAGTTGGTTAAAAAAGTTAGTAACAAAAGGCAGTACTTAAAGGTTAATTGTAATAGAGAGGCTCACAGCTAGTCCATTGCTGGTGCCTCATCCACCTCCCTACCTAGGGAGGGGATGCTACAGGCTGGGGCATGTTCTCTGGGGCGCAACCGTAGGGCAGTCTACTGGGTCCTCCCTTTCATGCATCATACCAGGTAGCTCTCAGGAGACGGGCGAGAAGGGCAGGCATCACTACCTTCCTCAGAACGCGGTGACTCGTTCAGGCTCTGAGCACCTATGTTCACATAGGGCTCCCGGTGGGTCCCCTACATTGGGTAGTTAAATTGGAACACTGGTCGCCTCCCCAGTTCCCCACAAAATTTTTTATGCGACCTTTTCCACCATATTTTGATTTATTGTCTGTTTTCTTTGTCTGCATATTAAAAGTTATAAATGTGCAAGTTTCTTATGTTGTGAATTCTGCCAACAGGTGGCTTCAGGGAGTCAAAGTGTACTATCTCAATTAATACAGTTTTGTATTTTACAGTAATTGTTTGGTGGTTTAAAGACAGTAACTATCTTAGTAATGTATAATTTGAAAAGATTGAACAGTTAATGTATCAATTATGGTGTAGTACAAGATAATGGTAAATCCAAGCACAGGGAATAAAACAAGTTTCAATCATGGTCAAGGCTTCATATCTAAGCGCACAGTAGTCAGCTAGTAAGGTCAATTTAAAAAAGTAGCCAAGTCTATAATTAATCACAATTATTTGATGAATATCAAATAGTACAAATTGATTTAGGTTGGCTTAGGTGTTATTACGAAATATATTTGGTACAAGTTAACCACCATGCATTTCGGTCTCGAACATCGAACGAGCTATCCATCCCTTGTTAACCGGAACTTTCTAGAATCTTCTGGAACATTCAAGCAGCGTGGTCAGATCAATACCCACCCCCCCACCCAAATAAATTAAAAAATAATAATAAAAAAAAAAAAAAAATAATAAAATAAAAAGTAAGGATAATTTGATAATATCGATAACATGTTTTGCTGCTGTTTTTTATTTCTCTATTTGCAGATTCCATTGCCATGGTAGTCCCAGCAGACATCTTGCTTGAGTTGGAAATGTGTTAAAAAACAATTAGCAGATGCAACCAGCAATCAAAGTGACAATTGGGTTAAGCATAATTATGTCGCATTATATTAGGGGGGGGGTCCGGGACTGGGGAGTGCGTTGCGGTAGCTGATCACTAATTCTGCTCCAAAACCTGTTGTCTCCTCCCACCTGCTACTAAAGCAGGGGGCATGTGTTATGTTTACTATCAAGTTGGTTAAAAGAGTTAGTAACAAAAGGCAGTACTTAAAGGTTAATTGTAATAGAGAGGCTCACAGCTAGTCCATTGCTGGTGCCTCATCCACCTCCCTACCTAGGGAGGGGATGCTACAGGCTGGGGTATGTTCCCTGGGGGGCAACCGTAGGGCAGTCTACTGGGTCCTCCCTTTCATGCATTATACCAGGTAGCTCTCAGGAGACGGGCGAGAAGGGCAGGCATCACTACCCTCCTCAGAACGTGGTGACTCGTTCAGGCTCTGAGCACCTATGTTCACATAGGGCTCCCGGTGGGTCCCCTACATTGGGTAGTTAAATTGGAACACTGGTCGCCTCCCCAGTTCCCCACAAAAATTTTTATGCGACCTTTTCCACCATATTTTGATTTATTGTCTGTTTTCTTTGTCTGCATATTAAAAGTTAAAAATGTGCAAGTTTTCTTATGTTGTGAATTCTGCCAACAGGCGGCTCCAGGGAGTCATAGTGTACTATCTCAATTAATACAGTTTTGTGTTTTACAGTAATTGTTTGGTGGTTTAAAGACAGTAACCATCTGAGTAACGTATATTTTGAAAAGATTGAACAGTTAATGTATCAATTATGGTGTAGTACAAGATAATGGTAAATCCAAGCACAGGGAATAAAACAAGTTTCAATCATGGTCAAGGCTTAATATCTAAGCGCACAGTAGTCAGCTAGTAAGGTCAATTTAAAAAAGTAGCCAAGTCTATAATTAATTACTTTTGTTGTCTAATTATGTAGACATGTAAATTTAGTGTGGGGGAATTAATAATATCGGTAAAAATAAATGCATGCTTTTATTCCTTCATAAAACAGATAAGTAAAAAACATTATATGACATAGTTTGCTTCTTGGAGTATTTGACATTGTGCTTATTGAATTTATAATGGAATTGCTGATCCAAAATAACAATTTCTGAAACAACAGAGGTATTAAAAACTTCAAGATGTAAACACTCACAGAATCTAAATTACAATGCAATATTACGTGTAATTAAAAATGTAAAGCATGGATAAAAATGAAAAACTCAGGCATAAATTTCAATTACATTTGTATTTTTTATCTATATTTCTAAAATAAAAAGATATAGGGCAGTATAGGGATAAATTAAAATATCTAAAAAAAAAAAAAAAAAAAAAAAAAAAAGGTGACCTAAAAATAAAAAATAATATTATGGTTATTGATTTAAGTCGGGGATATTTATTATCAACACATGACGATAAAAAAAAACATCGTTATCTTCTTACTCAATTACTGAATATGTGGATTTAAAAAACTGCAAGCTGTGTTTTATATCTACTATCTTAAACGATTTACTGTAATTGAAAATTATTCGTTTCTTCCACTTTGGCATTCAAAGATTTAGAACCTACACTTTTGTGTTGAGATGAACCGAATAACATTTATTTTTAATCTTAAAAAATGCATGTGTTTTACTTTATAGTGATTTTTAAATACCCAGATAATTATTATATTTTTAGCTGCATAATTTTTGATTAATCATGCTGTGAATTTACAATGTTCTGTTAGTTCGTAATATGTCATGTTATGTAATGATAAAATTTCGTAATTAAAATGATGATACAAAAGGGCCTTATGTAATGTGTGTTATTCAAGATCTTTTCAGACAATTCGAAAATCGCTTTTAATGCCACGGGATCAACGCTCAATATCATTTTATAATCAGTAATAATTTGCTGTTCTTTACGGTAATTAATTTTTATTGATTTTTTTTCTTTTAGTTAAAATGTCAAATGTCAACACTCGAATCTAAGGAAAAGAAGACTAAAAACAAAAGATGTTGGAGTCTACCATATTTCCTGTTGATTAAGTGAAGAAAAATAAAAAAGTGAGCTGATAAACGTGATGGATTTTAAATAATAAATAAAAAATGAGCTGATAAACGTGATGGATTTCAAATAATATATAAAAAATTTGTGTCTGTGAAAAGGAAATAAAACACGGATCCTTGGCCTGGAAATCCCAGCGGAGGGATCTTGTACATAGGGGGTGTACTGTAAGCATCTCTTATTTACCAGTCACACATGAACCAGCCGTAAGCCCTATCTATATATTGATCAGACCATCTTTAAACAAACTGTTTGCATGACCTCTTTTTTCAACTCCAATGAATAAATTTAATACATTTTAACTTATCTCGTCCCATTAAATTTGTAGTTAAAATGATGTATATAATATTATCTTTCGGAATCGCACATGGAAGACGATTAAAAGATTAATTTCTATTATATCTTTTTTTTTCTTTCAAGCACATAAAGTGTAATGATTCTTCTCAAATAGATTTTTTACTTTAAATTTTTGCTTAAAATGTTGGCTCACGTATTTTTGCAAATGCAAATGCATGCATAAGTAAAACAAGCTATAAGGAAGTGCTAAGGACGGCCGTTTTTGCTTCATTATAAATGTAATTCGTTGTATCCGTCAATTATAAAATATATAATAAAATCACGGGGAATAAATATCCTATCACTGTTAGCGTGAATTTATTATATGATCGATTGATTTTATGTTTAACATCCCTCTCAAGAACTAGTCTACCGTGACCGGTTGAAATCATTATAAGTGCATCCACTCTATAACATTGTTATACGTGTATTTTTAAGATATAAAAAGAATAACAATGTCTACGGTCTTTAACATGCACATCAATGTCGATTCAATTCGTTAAACCAGTTTCCACTGCTTCTTTCTCTTTCTTTGCAAGCATAAGAGTCATTAAATCTAAAGGTACATTTACAATGTGGAATTTTTAATGAAAATAATAAGTGAAATGTACACCCTTCTTAATTTTTAGCTGATAAGATTTTATACTTGCCCACGATAGTGGATGCTCACTCCTCCATGACACCTGATCCTACCTCTGGTGTTTAGGAAGTCCGTGTTTGCTCTGCACATATTTTGTGTCGTTTAATAATTTAATCTTTGTTGTAACACGTTATTTGATTGGATAAGAGATTTATTTTATATTAACATACGTTTCCTACCTCACAATGTGTTACGTCAAAAAAGTATTATTCCGCTCGACGTTAATTTAAAAAAAAATGTTCAATGTGAAGACATTTTTTGAGCAAAAATTGTCTTTTTTGCTACACTGAAATTAAATTTTTAGGATTGATGGTAATATTAACCTATGTTATAAGATAAAACATAACTTGGTGTCTTTTATCATCATAATAGTGGATATAAAATAACTTGAGGCATTTCTTACAAACCACTTCACGGTTTATAAGACGTAAACTGTCTCAGGTTATGTTATATCGTATAGCATATTATTAGGTAAAAATAAGCTTTGTTCAGAAATCGGCACTCTATTGGTCATTTTTAACACTTCAGTAATATATCGTACAAATCAATTATTAATAGTTTAATTTGTTGATGATTAAATAACATGTAAAGATATATATATAGCTTTTTATATTTGTAAGAAATTTACATGTCAATAAAGCTATTTAATGTTTTACCATATATATAATTTGAAACTTTAGTTGAAAGGCTTATTATAAAATTTGAAGTCATTATTCCCCTGACTAAAAATACACTTATTAGAACGTTAAAAATTCATTTTCAAAAATGAGTTAAATATAGAATTAACTATGTATTTATTTGAAATAATTATGACATATCGATATATCCATATCAAGAAATTTATTGAAAAACATCCTTCTCACGTGTCAGTGTATTTGTCATAATCAGATCACTCTATAAGAAAAAAAATGTTTTATAATTGTTTGATAAGACGGACAAT